>NW_016814921.1:1373480-1398549 GCF_001698545.2 Rhinopithecus bieti
AAAAAAAAAAAAAAAAAAGAATTTCACTTGGGTAACTTCAGGCTTCAATGATGCAATGCTTTCTGGAATCCAGGGGTGACTGACACACAGAGGAGACTCAGACATGAAATGTTCAACAAAATGCTAAGATTGTTTTTTTAATTGTAAATTCTTAAGCATTCATAAAAGTAGTGAGATTAGAATAATGAAATCCTGTGCTTCTAATGACTAACACAAGTCAATCTTATTTATCCTATCCACTTTATTAAAAATTTATTATCTATTATTTAAAATAATCTATTAGCTTATTTTAAAGCTAATCCCAGATACTATGTTTCATTTTGCATGTCTGTTGCTGTCTTGATAGGAAAAATTTTAAAACATAAATTACTATGACATAATGATATCTAACAAAGTTAATTATTTCAGAAACCTTCAAAAGTTGCTTTTTCATGCCATTTCTCTAGCTACCTATAAACACCTGGAAATTATATTTATTTTGTATTTCTAATGTTATTCAAATGATAATATGCTGACTTCTAAAATTGCATTTTTTTCTCTTGCTCTCAAGAATATCCTAAACATATCCATAGTATATAGGATGACCTATGAAAATAGGTTGGACAAACATTTATCTTGCTTATCTTATGATAAGCAGAGTTCTGAGAAGTTTGGTAATAAAGAGTTAACTTGGCTTAACTAAGATTTTCCTAAATTATTTGACGCCAGAACCTGTTTTTTATGTAACATCTGGTAGCCAAAATACATTTAGGGGAATATTGTTCTAGGCAGGAGAATGCTGCCTCTGAATAGCAAAATAATCTTTACTTCATGTTTATTTCAATTAATTATGTAATTATTTGTCCATATTGCATTATTGTCATAATTATTTTTTTCTATAATCTGCTTAATATTGGTAATGCAGTGTGACAAGTCATCTTTCTCAGGATCTTATTTTATGAAAATCTTTCATCACACTTATTTTATGAAAATCATTTGCTGTATAAGCAAATTAAGTATAAGCATTTTGTGTTTCCACTAGATAGATATTTGCACACAAAAAAATAGACATCAAAATCCCATATAGAAAGCTAAATGCATCTATATTTCATTGAAGAGGAAGCTAGAAATAAGATGTGTAGAAGTCAAGGAAATAGGACCGGGTGCGGTGGCTCATGCCTGTAATCCCAGCACTTTGGGAGGCCGAGGTGGGCAGATCATGAGGTCAGGAGATCGAGACCATCCTGGCTAACATGGTGAAACCCCGTCTCTACTAAAAATACAAAAAATTAGCCAGGCGTGGTGGCAGGCGCCTGTAGTCCCAACTACTCAGGAGACTGAGGCAGGAGAATGGCGGGAACCCGGGAGGCAGAGCTTGCAGTGAGCTGTGATTGTGCCACTGCACTCCAGCCTGGGTGACAGAGGCGAGACTCCGACTCAAAAAAGAAAAAAAAGTCAAGAAAATACAGCTCAAATGATAACAGTGAATTATTAGATTGTGTTTTATTCGTGAGGAATTGGCAAATAACTTTTAAATAGTTTCAACATAGGCAGTAGCATGGGAATTCTCACATGGTGAGGGTACTTTTATCCACCCTTAAAGTATGTTCACTTTAAAAAATGTAAACAGTTAACGGGGGCAATTGAAAGCTAACTGCCCAACAAAGGAAACAATTCTCCATATGTCCCCCTTCTCTGCTCACCCTGTGACACAGGAGCGACAAGGGACTCACAAGGCACTGGTGCCCTAGTAGTTCTGCATCTCATCCTCTCTCATACAGTTTAGTTGACATCTGCTCCTTGTCACTCACCCATACCCCCAACCTCACCAATCCCCCAAGTGGATTAGTTGTTGCTTAGGTGTGTTTTGTCTTTATATTGCATAAATGTCGTGAAGAAGGCTCTTTCCTCTATGGTTTTACAAAGATAATTTTTTTTTCCGGTTACAGTCAAATTACAACTTCAAGCAGAAGAGAGAGGAGTTGTGTCTATCAAAGGAGTGTGTGCTAACCGTTACCTTGCTATGAAGGAAGATGGAAGATTACTGGCTTCTGTAAGCATACTTTCTGTTTTCACACGTTTTTTGTTAGCTTTTATTGCTGTTAATTTGCCAGCATTGTTGTTTATCAAATCTTTATAAAGGGTTGTACATATATCATCTTCATAGTCACCCAGTAAAATAGGGAGTATTTTCTTTATTTCACAGATGCAAAAACTGATGTGCTGAGGGAGTAACTAAAGTAAGAAAACACAGTTCATATAAAGTAGAGACTGGATTGGGCTAGAGGCATTCCTGACCTCTACATTGCTGCTTTTACTCTGCACAACTATTAAACTATAATCTCGAAAAATGTTCCTTCTATTATGCAGTTGTTTGAAGATCAGTGGGAATAGATGTATAAAATTTTGATTATCGGTTTTTAAGTTTCTTCTTTAGAATGTGACATACAAAACACTTGCAGTGTAGGACACTAATTGAGAATGTAGGCTTTTTGCCTGGTACAGATGCCAACTCTGCTACTTATGAGCTCTGTGTTCTTGGGCAAATGATTCTGAGTTAGTTCCCTCACCTGTAAAATAGAAACAATGATCCTATCTCATTGGAATTTTATGAGAATTTAATTAAATACTACACATCAAGTGCCCAAATCAGCATCCGACATGTAATAGATCTTGAAAATTGCTACTTCTTCCTCATATTACTTCTCATTTATATATATGTCAGGAGAGGGATTCTTTTCTTTTTTTTTTTTTTTTTTTTTTTTTTTTTTTTGAGATGGAGTCTCGCTCCACTGCATAGAGTAGAGTGCGGTGGTGGTGCAATCTCGGGTCACTGCACCCTCTGCCTCCTGAGTTCAAGCAATTCTCCTGCCTCAGCCTCCCGAGTAGCTGGGATTACAGGAATGCAGCATCATGCCTGGCTAATTTTTTTATATTTTTTAGTAGAGACAAGGTTTCACCATGTTGGCCGGGCTGGTCTTGAACTCCTGACCTCAGGTGATCTGCCTGTCTTGGCCTACCAAAGTGCTGGGATTATAGGCGTAAGCCATCATGCCAGGCTGTGGAGAGGGACTTTTCTTTTTTACATTTCATCACAGCACATCAGGGGTCCTAGTTCCTGGCTAGTATTCTTTCCAGTAGTACAAGCTCCCTGTCAACTTCACCATTATTATTAGAAACGGGATTGCATATCTGTTAAATATATGGTGTGTAAAGAATGGTGCAGGAAAATAAATGTAAAAGACACAGATCTCATTCCTGTCTCCTTGAGGGAGTAGATAGGACATGTAGGTAAATGTTTGTGTGTGTGTGTGTGTGTGTGTGTGTTTCACAGCTCTTATACCAATGCCACTGGCCAGTTATGACATCTCTATATAACCTCCCCCACAGAAAAGATCTAATAGTACTAAGAAATTGTGGTATTTTGAGCTGTACAAATAGTTTTTGAAATTTTTTCTGAATGAAGACCTTTGGATTTCTAAAAGCACCAAAACAAGGCTTATAGAGAAAAAGGATATCTCAACTATCCCAATTTCAGACTGACTATATGACAAAGATATAATTATGTTGATATTACCAGTTTATGTGATTTTTGCAGGATAAATCACAAGTTTGAGTGTAGTGGCTCTCAATTTTAGGGGGAGGTAGTTGAATAAATTTTAGAATCTTCTTCAAGAATAGCCAATACTTACTGAGTGTAAGTGTGCCAGATGCTATGGTAGACACTGGGCTTATAAAATTGAATATCAAATGGTCTCTGCCCTTAATGAGTGACAATCCAGGGGAGGCAGAAGTGTAAGTAAGTATTTGTAATAAGGGTTTTGATGTGCTACTTCTGTATTTTGCGTACATGCATAGTAATATAGGAAAGGATAAGAAGTATTATGATATAGGAAGCAATATAGAAAACGAGGTGATTACATTTGTCTAGAATTGGGGGAGATGACCTACAAGTAAGATTTTAGATGTTGTAGAGGAAGGAGTTCAGCAGGCAGTCACGGGGCAGAAGAAATTGAGATGAAGGTGTAGATAACTCTAGGACATAGGACATGCAAAGGTGTGGATGCAAAAATCTTGATGTATCTCTAAAATTACAAGTAATTAACTAATGCTGGAATGTACACTGCAATGGAAGTGGAAGGGAAGAGAGAGAAGGCTGGGGAGGTAGATAGACTGCTGAATCTGCTGAAGAGCTTTATACACCATGCTGACTATAAGCAGTGGAGAGCCATGAAGAGTTTTAAGGAGAGATCTAATTAGATTTAAATTTGAGAAAGATCATCCTGGCAGAAGTGTAGAGAATGGACTTGAGGGGGCCAAGGCTGGTGGAGAGAGATCAGTTAGAAGGCCACTATAATAGTCCAAGCAAGTGATGTTCTGATCCTGGCAATAACAGTGGTCAGAGAGGACTGAGGAAAGTGCTAGCACTTGTGATTGATTAGATTTAGGAGTGAAGATGAAAGAAAAGTCAAGGTGGCTTTTTAGGTTTCTGGTTTGGGTGAGAAGGTAGACGAGAAAGGGGAAGGAAGAAAAGGGCAGGGTTTGGGAAAAGGTAGTAAGTTCAAATTTAGACCTATTTAGCTTGAGTTGTCTAAGGGAAATCCAGGTAAGGTTTTTCACTGAGTAGTTGGAATTATAAATCTGGAGCTTAGAGGAAAGGTCTACATTGATTGTTAGATAGATTTGGGTATGATCAGCATATAGGTGGTAGTTAAATCAGGGGAATGTATACGGTTTCCTAGGTAAAGAATGCAGCTCAAAACATTAACTACTTGGGACTTTCACTTCTTCTACTCTGTACTTGCCTTTTATTCTGCCAATCTATTGTCAACTCAAGAGGTGATGTAGTACTTCAGAATTCTACCAAAGTAGCATTTTAAATATCTTCCCATGACAGTGAATCAATAAATAATTTTGGATGACTTTGACATTTTATTAGTGAAAGGAAGATGAGTTTCCATCCCTCCTACCCCTTTCACTTTAGGATGTGACAAATCACTATGCTTCTGCAGTAGAGTTGGTTTGGGCTACTGTCAGACAGTGAGGGTGGTAGAGGAAAAAAAAGGAGTTGCATACAACATTTGCTTCTGTTATAACTAACTATGGACAGCACGAATCAAATAGTTTTAAAGCTCCAGTCTTTTATATGTCTGTCATAATCTGGGTCAGTGAATGCCTTGAGATTAGTTGTTACCCTGTGGTCTTGTTGAGATTAGAAGATGCAGTACCTTAGCGTATTAGTCCATTTTCATGCTGCTGATAAAGATATACCAGAGACTGGGCAATTTACAAAAGAAAGAGGTTTAATTGGACTTACAGTTCCACATGGCTGGGGAAGCCTCACAATAATGGTGGAAGGCAAGGAAGAGCAAGTCACATCTTAAATGGATGGCAGTAGGCAGAGAGAGCTTGTGCAGGAGGACTCTTCTTTATAAAAGCATCAGATCTTGTGAGACTTACTATCATGAGAACAGCATGGGAAAGACTTGTCCCCATGATTCAGTCACCTCCCACTGCGTCCTTCCCATAACACATGGAAATGAAAGATGAAATTTAGGTGGGGACACAGCCAAACCATATCATTCCATCCCTGGCGCCTCCAAAATCCCATGTCCTCGCATTTCAAAACCAATCATGCCTTCCCAACAGTCTCCCAAAGTTGTAACTCATTTCAGCATTAACTCAAAAGTCCACAGTCCAACATCTCATCAGAGACAAGGCAAGTCCCTTCTGTCTATGAGCCTGTAAAATCAGAAGCAAGTTAGTTACATCCTAGATACAATGTGAGTACAGGCATTGGGTTAATACAGCCATTCCAAATGGGAGAACTTGGCCCAAAAGAAGGGGCTACAGTCCCTATGCAAGTCTGAAATCCAGTGAGGCAGTCAAATCTTAAAACTCCAAAGTGATCTCCTTTGACTCCATGTCTCTCATCCAGGTCATGCTGGTGCAAGAGCTGGGTTCCCATCGTATTGGGCAGCTCTGCCCCTGTGGCTTTGCAGGGTACAGCCTCCCTCTCAGCTGCCTTCACAGGCTGGCATTGAGTGTCTGTGGCTTTTCTAGGTGCATGGTGCAAGGTCTCAGTAGAGCTACCATTCTGGGGTCTGGAGGATGGTGGCCCTCTTCTCACAGCTCCACTAGGTGGTGCTGCAATAGGGACTCTGTGTGGGGGCTCTGACCTTCTCACAGCTCCACTAGGTGGTGCTGCAATAGGGACTCTGTGTGGGGGCTCTGCACTGCCCTAGCAGAGGTTCTCCATAAGGGCCCCACCCCTGTGCAAACTTTTGCCTGGGCATCCAGGCATTTCCATACATCTGAAATCTAGGTTCCTAAACTTCAATTCTTCACTTCTCTGCACCCTCAGGCTCCACATCATGTGGAAGCTGACAAGGTTTGGTGCTTGCACCCTCTGAAGCAACAGCCTGAGCTGTACCTTGGCCTCTTTTAGTCATAGCTGGAGCGGCTGGGAAGCAAGGCACCAAGTCCCTAGACTGTACATAGCAGAGGGACCCTGGGCCCAGCCCACAAAACCATTTTTTCCTCCTAAACCTCTGGGCCTGTGATGGGAAGGATTGCCAAAAAGGTCTCTGACATTCCCCGGAGACATTTTCCTCATTGTCTTGGTGATTAACATCTGGCTCCCCATTACTTACACAAATTTCTGCAGCCCACTTGAATTTTTCCTCAGAAAATGGGATTTTCTTTTCTATTGCATGGTCAGGCTGCAAATTTTCCAAACTTTTATGCTTTCCTTCCCTTATAAAACTGAATGTCTTTAACAGCACCCATATCACATTTTGAATGCTTTGCTGCTTAAACATTTCTTCCGCCAGATACCCTAAATCATTTCTCTCAAGTTCAAAGTTCCACAAATATCTAGGGCAGAGGCAAAATGCTGCCAGTCTCTTTGTTAAAACATAACAAGAGTCACCTTTGCTCAGTTCCCAAAAAGTTCCTCATCTTCTCCATATGAGACCACCTCAGCCTGGATTTCATTGTCCATATCGTTATCAGCATTTTGGTCAAAGGCATTCAACAAATCTCTAGGGAGTTCCAAACTTTCCCACATTTTCCTGTTGTCTTCTGAGCTCTCCAACCTGTTCTAACCTTTGCCTGTTAACCAGTTCCAAAGTCGCTTCCATGTTTTTTGGTATCTTTCAGCAGCATCCCATTCCTAGTACCAATTTACGGTGTTAGTCCATTTTCATGCTGCTGATAAAAGACATACCCAAGACTGGGCAATTTACAAAAGAAGAGGTTTAATTGGACTTACAGTTCCACATGGGTGGGGAAGCCTCACAATCATGGCGGAAGGCAAGAAAGAGCAAGTCACATCTTAAATAGATGGCAGCAGGCAAAGAGAGAGAGCTTGTGCAGGGGGACTCTTCTTTATAAAACCATAAGCTCTCATGAGACTTATTCATTATCGTAAGAACAGCACAAGAAAGACTTGTCTCCATGATTCAGTTACCTTCCACTGGGTTCCTCCCACAACACATGGGAATTCAAGATGAGATTAGGGTGGGGGCACAGCCAAACCATATAACCCTAGTAATCATGGTGACTCTGTAAGATAATCGCCGGTGGGGTTTTTCATCTCAGGAGCATTGGCTGAATATTGATTCACTGACAATGATAGAAAGACCCATTGTTAAAAGTGATGAAAACAGAAACTGCTCTGTCTTCAAGTGTGTCTCTGAAACTACTAGGGTGCATAAGAAGATGAGACAAGTTAAAAGAAAGTAGACCTGAAAAGAGAATTCTGACTTTTTCTCTTGGCAAATACGTATTAAGCTTCCTAAACTGTTGATTCTGTACCATCAGAAACATAAAATACTCAAAATAAAGTTTTCTAGTTTCATTCTTAGCTAAGCAGGAACTTGTGAAAGTTAGTCTTAAATGTGTTTCTCTCTCTTTGGATGTATTAACTTTTTCTGATACAACAGATTTCTACCAAGTTGGTGCAGTAAGAGTTAATTTAGCAATGCTTAGAAATGTATCACAAACACTCTGTAGAGACAAAGCCATGGCTATTAAGCATAAATTAAAAATTCAGGATTTCTTAGTCTCCTTTGAGGAATGGCATGGCCAAGATCCAGTTGTATGTTTCAGCTCTCGTCATATGACCCATTCCTGCCAAGTTCACAAGTTAATCTCTAGTCTTACCATCCAGTTTGTGTGGTTTGGTGTCATGCCTTTTCAGCAGCAATCCTGTCTCTTTCAAATTGTTCTTGGTGGGCTATGTCAATCTTCAGATGAAAAAGTAAGCATGCCCCACCTCAAAACCAAAGATATGGTGTTGGTGATTCAGTAAGTGGCACATTTCTCTCTGAGTCAGATCCATAGACATTAAACTGTCAACAACAGCAACTTTGGTATGAGTTCAGTGTTCTGACCAGTAGCCATCATCTGGGGATGCAGATGTGCCTTGTAACTTGGAGAAACTGGGATTTATGAACTTGAACTTGCACTTGCCAGAGGCATTGTCCTTCCCACTCTTCTACCTGGCCCTTTTTCAGACTACTGTTATGACACATCCCTGGGTTCTTCTCCATTTTAGTCGGTGATTCCTGCAATGGAATGCAATTTCTAAAGCATTCTAGTCTCCTCCCAGAAAGAAGAGTACTGTGGATACATAAAACATTTTGGTTTTTAAGAGTTATGTTAGGCTGATCACCAATTAGAGTATGAAAAAAGACTAATTTGTGTACCGTTTTTTTCCCCAATACCTTCACATATTAATGGTATGCGTGTTTTCAGGTTACCAACTTTGTGTTGTTTGAAAACATTTCTTAAGGGTCCTTCCTTTCCTTTTGAAGCTAGGAAAAGGAAAATTCAAAAGTAACTATATTTAATTGCCAAAGCCTGTATTTGGAAGCCGAAGTTAAATAGTTCTTTAATGCACAACAGACTTCTTACTCCATTCCATAGCAGGATAAATTTTGTTGCTATGAGCAACAGAAGTCCAGAACAAATATTAGAATTTAAGTGTTCACAAAATTACAGATTTTTAAGAAAATTGCATGAAGTGAAGTTAATTGTAGTTTTAAGTTTAAGTCACCAAACAACCTCAATGTTAGCATTGGTATGAAAAAACTTGACTGATCTTCATCTGCCAGAAAGTTGTACATTGTTTTCTATATAATGCTATAGATCATGATATACCCTGAACAAAATATTAATATCTCAGTAAGTATTAGAATGTAACTTGCATTGATCCACAATAGTGAAATATGAAAACATGTATATTCTCTGGGGATATACATGTAATTTCTGTAAAAGTAAAATACATTTTACCTATAGAATAACTTTCTTAAATGAGGGGCCTTCATGATGACATGAACTCTATAATAAAGTAAGGTAGGGAAAATAGATATTTGAGAGCCCAATTATCCAGATTAACAGTCTATACTGATCAAATTTGTGAGAAAAATACAGTAATTGAAGAGGAATATATATCCTTTTTAAGAGAGAAAACAGAGAAAATACAAAGGTTATTGCATAATGAGAATTACTGTTCTTTTATAACTCAATCTTAAAACTGTTATGCAATGTATAGATATTACAGATTTAAGATCAAATTTAAGCCTGGCACAATGGCTCATGCCTGTAATCCTAGCACTTTGGGAGGCCGAGGCAGGTGGATCACTTGA
Organism: Rhinopithecus bieti; assembly: GCF_001698545.2. Classification (NCBI taxonomy): domain Eukaryota; kingdom Metazoa; phylum Chordata; class Mammalia; order Primates; family Cercopithecidae; genus Rhinopithecus; species Rhinopithecus bieti. The sequence continues at coordinate 1,383,113 of NW_016814921.1, forward strand.
GGTCAGGAGTTTGAGACCAGCCTGGCCAACATGGTGAAACCGCATCTCTACTAAAAATACAAAAATTAGCCAGGCATAGTGATGCGCACCTGTAATCACAGCAACTCAGGAGGCTGAGGCAGGAGAATCACTTGGACCCGGAAGGTGAACGTTACAGTGAATCAAGATCATGCCACTGCACTCCAGCCTGGGCGACACAGCGAGACTCCATCTCAAAAAAATAAAAAATAAAAAGATCAAATTTAATTTTAACTTTTCACTATTTGGATGTTTATTTTTTTTCTGAAGTAGTCAACATTGATACTTACATCATGTCTGTTTTTAATTCTCAGAAGTGGTATAAGCAAAAGCACTTTGGGATTCCTATTGAGCAAGCTCCCTCAAAAGCCAAAACTGAAAAATCAATGTAGTGTAAAACAATAAACAACCCAGTAAACGGAGCATGGGGAAATGGTCATAAGTTTCAAATCTAAAATTAGTAGTGGACTAGAATTGTGAGGCCAATGCATAAGGAAAGGAGAGTGGGGGTGAGAGGTGGTACTATGGAGATGTGAGGAGAACTTGCTCATGTGCTTATTTCTTTCCTTATTGTGTACTAAGGCTATTAGAGATTAGGAGGGATTCTAAAGACCATCTAATCCAATCTTCTTATTTTACAGAGGAGGAAAGTGATGCCCAGAGAAGTTAAAGGACTTGATTGAAAATACTAGTTAGGGATCAAGGCGATATTGGAATCTAGGTTTCTTGGCCCTTCAGAGATCTTCACAGATGTCAAGTTTGGATAGTCGACGCTTGGAAAGGGTCATCAGGTCTATTTTTCTTAGGGAGTAAATAGTTCATAAAGTTAAACCATATTCTGTATTTCAGTTTCTAGTCTGGATTTTCCCCAGTCCTAGTTCTCTAGTTCTTATTTAGATTTTGTAATGACATTGAATTGTATTTTTATTGTAAGCTATCTGAAAAAGTTCCATTTGTTCATTAATTTAGCAAATATTTATTGATGACTTACTATGTGTCAAGCACTGATACAGCAGTAGAAACAATAGATGAAAATCTTCACAAACATGCCGTTGATAGTCTGGTGAAATAAAGTGATACGTATATATGAATCATCTGTATTTGGGCATAGTAGAGCACAGGAATGCATGAGGTGCTCTTATTTTTCACATTATAGCTAGAGCTGCTGTATCTAGTGACTTGAGAAATTCATTTTTGTGATGGTGCTTGTAGCCCTAGAGTCAGTTTTAAAAAAAATAGTTTTTAGTTTTACGATGGCTTTAGACTTACAGAAAAGTTATAAAGATAACACAGAGAGTGTGTATATATTCCACACGGAGTTTCATTTATTATTAACATCCTACATTAGTATGGTACACGTGTCACAACTAATGAACCAATACTGATATGTTATTATTAGCTAAAGTCCATACTTTATTCATGTTTCCTTAGTTTTTCCTAATATTCTTTTTCTGTTCCAGGATACCATATTTAGTTATCATGTCTCCTTAGTTTCCTCCAGACTGTGACAGTTTCTTAGACTTTCCTTATTTTTGATTACTTTGATAGTTTGAGGAGCACTGTTGAGGTATTTTTTAGAATGTCCTTCAACTTGCTTGATTTTTTTTTTTTTTTTTTTGAGACAGGGTCTTCTCTGTCTCCCAGGCTGGAGGGCAGTGCTGTGATCATAGATCACCACAACCTTGAATTCCTGGGCTCAAGCGATCCTCCCATCTTGGCCTCCCAAGTAGCTGGGACTACAGGTGCATGTCACCATACTCTACTAATTTATTTTTATTTTTAGTAGAGATGAGGTCTCGCTATATTGCCCAAATTGGTCTCAAACTCCTGGGCTCAATAATCCTCCTGCCTTGGCCTCCCAAAGTGCTGGGATGACAAGTGTGAGCCATTGTACCTGGCCTGATTTTTTTTTTTTTTCCCATGGGTAGATAGGGATTTGAGTGTTTGAGAGGAAGAATATAGAAGTTAAGTACCATTTTTGTGGCATATAATGGTGTATGTTATTCTTATGATTGATCACTCATGATATAATCCTTGTTCAACTGGCTGAGATAGTACTTGTGTCCACTGTAAAGTTACTCTTTCACTTACTTTCTATACTATACTGTTTGGAAGGAAGTCGCCATGCATAGTCCATACTTAAGAGATGGAGATGATGGTTATGCTCCACCTCCTTGAGGGGGTAGTATCTACATAATTTGTCATTCTTTTTCTTGGGAAATTTGTTCATTTTCCTCCATTTATTTATTTATTCAATCATTTATATCAATATGTATTCACAGATATTTATTTTATACTTTGAGTTATAATCCAATACTACATTATTTATTTTGTTGCTCAAATAGTTCCAGCTCTGGCCATTGGGAGCTCTTTCAGTTGGCTCCTGTGCTCTCCTCTTTGACGTACTCCTATCAATGCATTTATTTTGAGTACTTCATTACTTTTTGGTCTACAAGATGCTCCAGGCTCATTTAATATATTCCCTACTCCACCCTAGAATGAGCCACTTCTCCAAAGAGCATTGGTTTCTTTTATCAGAGAATGGTATTAGAAACCACAGACTGGAATGCTGGGTGTGCTTGTTGCTACTGAAGTATCTTTGCTTCTAAGCCCTCACAGCTGACAGAGCAAGAAATGGTGGTACACACTAGCCTGGGTATATACGTGTATTTATAGATATTTCTATATTTGGCCATCTGTATCAGTATTAATATGAGGCTGAGCATGGTGGCTCACATCTGTAATCCCAGCACTCTGGGAGGCTGAGGTGGGTGGACCACAATGTCAGGAGTTCGAGACCAGCCTGACCAAAATGGTAAAACCATGTCTCTAAAATTACTAAAATTAGCCAGGCGTGGTGGTGCATGCCTGTAATCCCAGCTCCTCAGGAGACTGAGGCAGGAGAATCGCTTGAACCTGGGAGGCAGAGGTTGTGGTGAGCCGACCTCGTGCCACTGCACTCCAGCCTGCGTGACAGAGCGAGACTCTGTCTCAAAAACAGACAAACCAACAAACAAACGAATACCTAAATATGAGTTCATTCATACTGATATCTCCAACCTTAACCCATCAATAACACATGAATATTTTAGCAGTGCCCCCCACTTGCTTGTGTGTAACCTGCCACCCCCAATAGTGAGAAACATGGCTCCCACCATCTCCTGGGATCAGTTTTTCATTATGTAGAAACATCTCACATAACTTTATTTTCTTTTGAAATTTCAAAGTAAATTAACTCTCCAGACAAAAAACAAACTTCTAAAAGTATTGATTATGCTTTTTCATGCTACATTAGAGTCTGCTCTATTCAAATACTCCCCACAAGGGGTCAAACTGCCAGCACTATCTTTAACATCATTAGCATCATTATCAATATCAATAAATGGTTATTGGGCCCCACTTATAGAACCACAAACTAAGCTGGTTTATGTGGACAGCCTCCGGGGGAACCTTGAGGTGTTGCCCCCTCACTAACACATGATAAATTTATATCACTATCATATGTATACATCTACATTTCTTTTTTAGGTTTCATACCTTTTAGACCTGAGAATACTTGTTTACTGGTATTATTGTATATAATACACTTTCTGGTATTCCAAATAAATTAGTACTTTTCAATTTCTAGTTCCGTAGTTATTAGCATTAGCAAAAAGAAGGAAAAAAGTTAAATGATGTGTCTGTTGCATAGTAGGTGCTCAGTAAATACTCACTATCTCCATTTGGATGTCTGATATTCCTCTCAAACTCAACACTTACAAAACTGAATTATTAATCTTTTCCTATAAAATCTGTCCATACTCATAGCCCTCCCCACCACGGTTGATGGCAAGTTTCTCATTCTAGAACAAAAACTTCAGTGCCATTATTAATTCCCTGTTTTTCTCATACCATGCAACCAATCCATCAGGAAACCCTATTAAGTCTACCTTCAAAATATGTCCAAAAGCAGACACCTCTTTACCATTTCTACTGCTACCTCTGTGATCTGAACCTTCATTCTCACTGCCTGTATTACTGAATAACCCTTTCTCTGGTCTCTCTAAGTCTGCTTCTGGCCCTCTGTAGTCTTGGCAGCCAGAATAATCCTAGAAAAATATGTCAGATCATGTTATTTTTCTGCTCAAAAGCCTTCAGTGGCTCTTTATTTTCTTAGAATAAGAGCCAAATATTTACAATAGCCTACAAAACTGTAAGATCTGCCCCCTCTCCCATCCCATTACCTCTCTGATCTCATTTCCTGCTACTCTTCCCACACTGGTGTACTTGCTACCCCTCAAACACTCTGCGTATGATCCTGTTGCAGGGCTTTTGCACTGGCTTTTCCTCTGACGTGAATGCTCTTCTCTGATATCTGGATGGTTAATGCCTTCATCTCCTTCAAGTATTTGCTCAAATGTCACTTTCTCAATGGAGCCTTCTGTGACCATGCTATTTAATATTGCACCTAGCTTCTATCCCTCACCATTCCTAGTCCCTGTTACCCTGTTCAGCTTTACTTTTTTCTCAGTTTTCTTATATTCTAACATAGAATATAATTTATTCACGTATGCTTATTGCTTATTGTGTGTCTCCCCCAGCTAGAATTTGAGTGACATAAAGGCAGGCATCTTGTTCAGTTTTGTTCATTGATGTATACTAGATGCCTAGAAGAAAAAAATACATAGATTGAATGAATAAATGTATTATTTGAACTCTATGCTTCCTCTACCTCTAAATTATTCTTCAATTTTAAAAAAGCAACAAATAAAGGAAAACTTAATTTGATATAAAGGTATCAAGTAGGTGTAAGGGCAAAAGGTATCCAAAATCTGAAATGTTACCAGAAGCACCGAGTTTTAAATTCCTCATTTGTTAATGAGTATAATAATGTTAAAATATTGTTGTGACTTTTAAAGAAAAGTATATGCATAAAAGCAGTCAATAATCATGCATTAAGGGATTTCTCAGCTCTTAGGCCTATATAAAATAAGGCCTTGGAAACAAGGTACAAGTTGTTATAAGCCCTTAGAAGCTACTTTCTTTGTGGTGGCATTCCTCTGAAGACCACTTTTTATCCGAAGTTTGAAATGCTGAGCAAACACTGAGAATAGGAAAAAGAGTTCTTTAAATATGTTTATAAAGATTAATAAAATTATATTGTACCAGTTTTAATAGGAACACTGAGATCACAGTCACTGAAGATGACTTGGAAACTTAGAATGGAGACAATTGAAAATTGTATGTATGTTGCTCTGTTAAACATCTACTTTTCTTGACCACTAAATTTTGACCCTACTACTCATTTTTTTAAAAAAACGCAGTTTGTTTTCAAGAGCAAAACAGTTGTTTAGTAAATTTATATTGCTGAACATTCAGCACAGATGTAAGTTTTCCTTCCCTCCACTGTTTTCTTTCAAAAGTAGAAATAACTTCTGTAATAAATAAATAAATTAATTAATTAATTAATAAACTCTGGGTTCTATCATGTGTCCACTTAGTCCCTGGTACTGTTTCTTTTCTCTGAAATATTAGAAACTGGCTGAAAAGGCAAATGTTATTGGCATAGTTAGTATTCCAGTATGCCAAGCATTGCAGGGAGTGCCAGCTAGCAAGGTGGGGCATCCGGGAAGCTGATAGAATACCAACAAATGAACATATGACTAAATGCTGTTGTTTAAGTTTACCTCTGGGAAATCAGCCTATGAAGTTCCATGGTGACCTTTCATGTTGTCTTTATGATTACTATGAATTTTCCTTTCACTCTTTATTTCCCTTCCACTTCTATTCTTGATCTTAAACCTGGAATAGGGAAAAGGGAAGATTTTTTTTTCTTTTATCAGTGTCAATGAAGATGAAGGAATCAAGTAACACAGGTTAACTTCAGTTCATACGAGAGGGGCACTAAATTTCACTAGAGGTAGAGTAAAAGTATTGGATTTGGAATACATTGGTCTGTATTACTCTAGGTTTAGGTGTTTCACTCTTATCACATTTGAATCTTTATGAACAGCACAAGATAGTCCTGTGTTTCATATAGCTGGGTTTTGTCAATGTGTGCTTCTCTGTAAGGCTGTGATTTATTTGCATCATAAATAATTGAGTTTCTTTATTAGTAACATATTACATAATGGGCAAATTCGTTACGTTTGTATTTCAGTTTTTAAAAATCCAATTAACAGTGGTCAAAATATTAAAACCAAGTAAATATCCAGTAACATTCTTATCTCTAGAAGATTACAGGATCTAATACCACACCCTTACTTTAGATGGCTGAGACACATTAGTCACTTTTAGTTCTTTCCCAGGCTTTACTTTTCATTTTTGTTATTATGCCAGCTCTTTTCCTTGTTTTGCCAATTAATTTATGTCCTTGTCACAATTTGTGCCACTGTTTGCCTTATCTTAGCACCAAGGAATCTGGGAAAAGGTTCAAGTCTTTTAATGTGGGTTTTCCAAACCTGAAGTTTCCTAGATATGAGTATATAGAAATAAATTGGAATGTGATATTAATACAAAACCATGTATTTATATACCTCTGTATACATCCTACATTTATGTGTTTAGATAAAATTTACATGTGTTTTCTATATAAGTTTATCATTCAATTGATATATATATACATAATTATAATATAAAAATGATTTTCCTTTTTTTCTTTTGAAGTGAATAAATTGATTTTCCCCTTTGAGGTCAGTGTCATCAGTGCTATCCTGTGAAGTTGCTTTTTGAACATTTATCTTAAATAATGTGGTAGCTATTAGATTCCATTACTTGGAGTATTATTTCCAGGTCTTTTTGAAAGCCAGCTATCCTTTTTTTTCTGATAAATAGTTGAATTGAAATTAAAATGCAAAGTCCCTCCCTCCTGAAAGAGAGTGCCAGAAATCAATATGATACTTACTTATTCCTCATTGTCTAACAGTGTTTAGAGATTGTTAATCATATGTAATATAATGTTCCAATATTATTTTTGGCATTATATGCCAATAGCTATTTTCTGTGCAATAAACTATTCATTATTATGCCTTAAAACAACATCAGCCACTTAAAAATTTTTGTTAAAATTTGGGGAATTAATTCTGCTTGTGAGTAGAGTATTAACAAATCTCCTTCTTCTGTATGGAAAGATTACAATGGGTTAGCCTTCTGCTACTGCTTCACTGTATCTCTGATAAAAGTAAAAATGATCCCTAATTGGTTACCTGCCTTGGGACTGGGAGGAGTGTGGATGGATCATAAATACTGCTGGAAGCTACAGCTTTGGGCTTCCCATAGCATACTTCTTCCTACTGGGTATGTCCCGCCTTGTGTTTAACACCTGACCTGTTTGTTTTGGAGCTGGAGAATGGTCTCTGAACTCCTACTGAAGTGACATACTTGATGCTGTCCTGCTGACATGCTGTGTTCCTGGCCTGTGTCCTTCTTCAGAACTAGTCTGTGTCACATTTTGGCCCACTGAATCTTGTTAGTTTGATTGCCCTGCTGAACCCAACACCACTGCAGCTGGTTGAGCAGAATAGGCATTATACTATCATAAATATTTAATATGAAAAGTATAATAATAATAATAACAAGTAATTCTTCCTTTATTTTTCAGAAATGTGTTACGGATGAGTGTTTCTTTTTTGAACGATTGGAATCTAATAACTACAATACTTACCGGTCAAGGAAATACACCAGTTGGTATGTGGCACTGAAACGAACTGGGCAGTATAAACTTGGATCCAAAACAGGACCTGGGCAGAAAGCTATACTTTTTCTTCCAATGTCTGCTAAGAGCTGATTTTAATGGCCACATCTAATCTCATTTCACATGAAAGAAGAAGTATATTTTAGAAATTTGTTAATGAGAGTAAAAGAAAGTAAATGTGTATAGCTCAGTTTGGATAAATGGTCAAACAATTTTTTATCTGGTAGTAAAATATGTAACCATTGTCCCAGTAAAGAAAACTAACAAAATTGTTGAAAATGTATAGACTTCCCCTTTTATATAGCATCTGCTGTTACCCAGTGAAGCTTACCTAGAGCAACGATCTTTTTCATGCATTTGCTTTATTCAGAAAGAGGCTTTTAAAATGTGCACATTTAGAGACAAAATTTCTTCATGGAAATCATATACATTAGAAAATTACAGCCAGATATTTAATCAATGCAAAATATCCACTGTTTCTTATGTCATTCATTAGTCTACATGTTTCTAAACATATAAATGTGAATTTAATCAATTCCTTTCATAGTTTTATAATTATCTGGCAGTTCCTTGTGATACAGTTTATAAAACAGGCCTGTGTGAACTGCTGGAAGTTCTTCCACAGCCAGGTCAATTTTGTCAAACCCTTCTCTATACCCATACAGCAGCAGCCTAGCAACTCTGCTGGTGATGGGAGTTGTATTTTCAGTCTTGGCCAGGTCATTGAGATCCATCCACTCACATCGTAAGCATTCATGCTGGCAAAAATTTATTGTGAATGAATATGGCTTTAGGCGGCAGATGATATACATATCTGACTTCCCAAAAGCTCCAGGATTTGTGTGCTGTTGCCGAATACTCAGGAGGGACCTGAATTCTGATTTTATACCAGTCTCTTCAAAAACTTCTCGAACTGCTGTGTCTCCTACATTTAAAAGAGATGTACAAATCAATAATAATTACATTTTTAGAAACTGTATCATCAAAGATTTTCAGTTAAAGTAGCATTATGTAAAGACTCAAAACATTATCCTAACAAAGTAGTTTTCAATACCAATTCTTTGCCTTGTGGACATCAAGAAATCCCAAAATATTTTCTTACCACTGTAAATTGAAGAAGCTTTTGAAATGCTGAATATTTCTTTGGCTGCTACTTGGAGGCTTATCTACCTGTACATTTTGGGGGTCAGCTCTTTTAACTTCTTGCTGCTCTGTTTTCCAAAAGGTAAAATATAGATTGAAAAGTTAAAACATGTTGCATGGCTGCAGTTACTTTGTTTCTTGAGATAATATTCCAAAGAACTTAGATTCATTTCTTGAACAACAAAATGCTGGAGGTATTTCATCAGTTTTCAAAAAACTTGGAATATAAATATTTCTATAATTCAACAAAGGTTTTCACATTTTGTAAGGTTGATTTTCAATTAAATGCAAATTGTATGGCAGGATTTTATTGCCATTAACATATTTTGTGGCGGCTTTTCTACACATCCAGATGGACCCTCTAACTGGGCTTTCTCTAATTTTGTGATGCTCTGTCATTGTCTCCCAAGGCATTTAGGAGAAGCCCTTTAGAAAGCTGCCTTCCTCTACCACTTTGCTGGAAAGCTTCACAATTGTCACAGACAAAGATTTTGTTCCAATACTTTTTTTGCCTCAATTTTTCTTGTTTGTCAAATAGTAAATGATATTTGCCCTTACAGTAATCCTACTGGTGAAAAATATGCAAAGAAGAGGAAGTCACAGAAACATGTCTCAGTTCCCATGTTCTCTGACTGTAGACTCTTACCAATCCCCGGATATGCTCTTGTATTTTCCCTCTAATAGCTATGGAAAGATGCATAGAAAGAGTATAATGTTTTAAAACATAAGGCATTTATCTGCCATTTTTTAATTACATGCTGACTTCCCTTACAATTGAGATTTGCCCATAGGTTAAATATGGTTAGAAATAACTGAAAGCATAAAACAAAAATCTAGGCCAGGTACAGTGGCTCATGCCTATATTCCCTGCACTTTGGGAGGCCAAAGCAGGAGGATCGCTTGAGCCCAGGAGTTCAAGACCAACCTGGGCAACATGGTGAAACCCCGTCTCTACAAATAAACACAAAAATTAGCCAGGCATGGTGGCATGCACATGTGGTCTCAGATACTTGGGAGGATGAGGTGGGAGGGTCGATCACTTGAGGCCGAGAGGTCAAGGCTGCAGTGAGCCATAATCATGCCACTGCACTCCAGCCTAGGTGACAGAATGAGACTTTGTCTCAAAAAAAGGGAGAAATATTCCTTAATAAGAAAAGTAATTTTTACTCTGACATTCAATACATTTGTTATTAAATGTATTATTAAAGATGGTAGCACTAGTCTTACATTGTATAAAATATCCCCTAACATATTTAAATGTCCATTTTATTCATTATGCTTTGAAAATAATTATGGGGAAATACATGTTTGTTATTAAATTTATTATTAAAGATAGTAGCACTAGTCTTAAATTTGATATAACATCTCCTAACTTGTTTAAATGTCCACTTTCATTCTTTATGTTTGAAAATAAATTATGGGGATACTATTTAGCTCTTAGTACCACTAATCAAAAGTTCAGCATGTAGCTTATGATCTATGCTGTTTCTATGCTGTGGAAGCACCGGATGGGGGTAGTGAGCAAATCTGCCCTGCTCAGCAGTCACCATAGCAGCTGACTGAAAATCAGCACTGCCTGAGTAGTTTTGATCATTTTAACTTAAATCACTAACTGACTGAAATTTGAATGGGCAAATAAGTGCTTTTGTCTCCAGAGTATGGGAGACCCACCTCGAGATGGATATTTCTTCCCCAAGGATTTCAAGATGAATTGAAATTTTTAATCAAGATAGTGTGCTTTATTCTGTTGTGTTTTTTATTATTTTAATATACTGTAAGCTAAACTGAAATAACATTTGCTGTTTTATAGGTTTGAAGAACATAGGAAAAAATAAGAGGTTTTGTTTTATTTTGCTGATGAAGAGATATGTTTAAATATGTTGTATTGTTTTGTTTAGTTACAGGACAATAATGAAATGGAGTTTATATTTGTTATTTCTATTTTGTTATATTTAATAATAGAATTAGATTGAAATAAAATATAATGGGAAATAATCTGCAGAATGTGGGTTTTCCTGGTGTTTCCCTCTGACTCTAGTGCACTGATGATCTCTGATAAGGCTCAGCTGTTTTATAGTTCTCTGGTTAATGCAGGAGATTCTCTTCCTGCCAGTGGTAGTATGATTTTTTAGGAAGGCAGTTTGTCAATTTTAATCTTGTGGATACCTTTATACTCGTAGGGTATTATTTTATATAAAAGCCTTGAGGGTTGCATTCTATTTTCTATATGACCCTCTTGATTTTTAAAAAACACTATGGATAACAATTCTTCATTTACCTAGTATTATGAAAGAATGAAGGATTTCAAACAAATGTGTTTCCCAGTTAACTAGAGTTTACTGTTTGAGCCAATATAAATATTTAACTGTTTGTGATGGCAGTATTCCTAAAGTACATTGCATGTTTTCCTAAATACAGAGTTTAAATAATTTCAGTAATTATTAGGTGATTCAGCTTCATCATTAAGAATATCTTTTGTTTTATGTTGAGTTAGAAATGCCCTCATATAGACATAGTCTTTCAGATCTCTACTGTCAGTTTTCATTTCTAGCTGCTTTCAGGGTTTTATTAATTTTAAGGCAAAGCTTAATTTATACTAAGCTTGGGAAGTATGGCTAACGCCAACTGCAGTTTTTTCTTCTTAATTCCACATGACTGAGATCTCTTAATTCCATATGGTCTCTGGATAGGTGGGTTGTTGTGAAAACCACACTTTTTTTTCTTTTTTTTTTTTTAAAAAAAAAAGGTAGTGAATTTTTAATTATCTGGACTTTAAGAAGGATTCTGGAGTATACTTAGGCCTGAAATTACACGTATTTGGCTTGGAAATATGTATTTCTTCAGTGACATCTACAAATAAGTATAGCTGAAATTCAGAGGACCCATAAAAGTTCACATGAAAAAAATCAATTCATTTGAAAAGGCAAGATGCAGGAGAGAGGAAGCCTTGCAAACCTGCAGACTGCTTTTTGCCCAATATGAATTGGGTAAGGATGCAAAACATAAGCTTAATTAGCTCACATGCCCTGCTGTCACATGGCACCAGTGGATAGTGTGAGAGAATTAGACTGTAGAACAAATGGCCTTCTCTTTCAGCATTCGCACCACTACAAAATCATCTTTTATATCAACAGAACAGTAAGCATAAACTAAGCAAAAGGTCAGTAAGTACCTGAAACCAAGATTGACTAGAGATATATCTTAATGCAATCCATTTTCTGATGGATTGTTAGGAGTTGGCTATACAATGTACATATGGTATTTGGTTTGTGTAAAAGTTTTAAAAATCAAGTTTTAAGTACATAGACATTTTTAAATAAAATATTTAAAGGCAATTTAGAAAACTGCCTTAATATCATTGTTGGCTAAATAGAATAGGGGACATGCATATTAAGGAAAAGGTCATGAGAAATAATATTGGTATCAAACAAATATATTGATTTGTTATGATACACATTGAATTTGATCCAATGGTTTAAGGAATAGGTAGGAAAATTTGGTTTCTATTTTTTGATTTCCTGTAAATCAGTGACATAAATAATTTTTAGCTTATTTTATATTTCCCTGTCTTAAATACTGAGCTCAGTAAGTTGTGTTAGGGGGTTATTTCTCAGTTGAGACTTTCTTATATGACATTTTACTATGTTTTGGCTTCCTGACTATTAAAAATAAATAGTAGATACAATTTTCATGAAGTGAAGAATTACATCACCACTGCTCTATAATTGACTTTATTATATTTATTTCAAAGTTCATTTAAAGGCTTCTATTCATCTTCCATGATGGAATGGTCAGGATTTGTTTTCTCATAGTTTAATTCCAACAACAATATTAGTCGTATCCAAAATAACCTTTAATGCTAAACTTTACTGATGTATATCCAAAACTTCTCCATTTCAGACAAATTAATCCAGAAGCAGTCATAAACAGAAGAATAGGTGGTATGTTCCTAATGATATTATTTCTACTAATGGAATAAATTGTAATATTAGAAATTATGCTGCTAATTATATCAGCTCTGAGGTCATTTCTGAAATGTTCTTAGTCTGAACAAATTAGAAAATTTAAATTTTTATTCTTAGCTATAAATCAAGAAAATAAACACATTAATTTCCTCAACATTTTCAAGCCAATTAAAAATATGGAAGATACACACCAATATCTTCTCCAGGCTCTGACAGGCCTCCTGGAAACTTCCACATATTTTTCAACTGCAGTATAAAGTCAGAAAATAAAGTTAACATAACTTTCATTAACACACACATGTAGATTTCACAAAATCCTCCTATAATTGGTCAAAGTGGTTGAGAATATATTTTTTAGTAATTGCATGAAAAATTTTTCTAGCTTCCATCCTTTCTCCCTCGTTTCTTTTTTTGGGGGGAGCTGGTAACTGATGCAATATTTTCCCACCTTTTCTCTTTAGGACATAGAAGTGGTTTTGTTTGGTTAACGTGATAAATTCTGTATGAATGAAACATTGGAGGGAAACATCTACTGAATTTCTGTAATTTAAAATATTTTGCTGCTAGTTGACTATGAACAAATAGAAGAATCTTACAGATGCTGCTATAAATAAGTAGAAAATACAGTATAAATTTCATCACTACAGTATGCTATTTTAAAATCTATTTCTTATATTGTATTTCTAATCAGATGTATTACTCTTATTTCTATTGTATGTGTTAATGATTTTATGTAAAAATGTAATTGCTTTTCATGAGTAGTATGAATAAAATTGATTAGTTTGTGTTTTCTTGTCTCCCATTTCTTTGTGTCTTCTTGTCTATGATTTCTTTTTTCTTTTGTTGGGGAGGGGCAGGTGGAAAGATCTGATCTTGGAATAGGGATAAATATAGAAAAATATATTAAAAACAATTATGAGATGATGTGGACAATATTCTTATGACTGACATGATTACTTTTTTTCCTGTTAGAGTTCTGTTATATCTATCCATCACATGATAAAAACTAAAGAATGAGAAATTATAACATACTTGTAAGGGAGCTGTACCTTTGGCTAGTACCTTATACTCTTCATTCATAAAACAAGTTATGGACCTTTTACTGGTTTGCTTTGTGACCCACTTATTTCCTGGATGACTACTTCTTAAAAGAATGTGTCATTATTCAACTATGCTAGGTTGGAGACCAGTGGCATGGTTCCCAGAGTTTCCATAGACTGTTGATTATGTGGGTACAGAATTCAGGCTTTGAGTGTCTGGGCTAGGCTTGACATTAATTTATAAAGGATATTATGCTTTACTTTATTAATGTAGAAATATATCTGTAAATATACCTCTATATCAATGCACTATCTTCTAGATTCCATTTGGAAATAGTCCCAGAAGGTTTATTTCTCCAGAAACTATGCAGTCTTTGTCTGACAAGATGTTGAACTTTACCACCATAAATTCCATTTATATTTTGAGATAGCATCTCATTCTGCTGGCCAACCTAGAGTACAGTGGCACCATCAGAGCTCACTGCAGTCTTGACCTGCCTGGGCTCAGGTAATTCTACCACCTCAGCCTCCCGACTAGTTGAGACTACAGGTGCGCACCACCACACCTAATTTTTTTTTTTTTTTTTAAGATGAGATTTCACCACGTTGCCCAGGCTGGTCTTGAACTCCTGAGGCTCAGGCAATCCTTCCACCTGGGCTTCCCAAAGTGCTGGGGTTACAGGCATGAGCTACCATAACCAGCCTGTAAATTCTGTTTCTAACAAAAGAAAAGTTATAATGGAGCAGACAAATGTTTCCTAAAACAACAAAAGCTGACTTTAGAAATCTTTGACCATAAATGATTAGAAATTGATTGTTAATTAAATCTGGAGATGAACTTATTAGAAGGGGAAAATGCTAGACATAAGGACTGAAAACAGCTCACACAAATTTGATTTTGACTATTTTATAAATTAAACCTTTTATATGGAAATATTAGGTATATGTTTATGCTGGTAAGTATTTTGTGACATTTTATGGTACCATTTAGGTTTTAAAATGCTTGCTTCTCCCCTAAAAAAGCTTGAGCCTGAGTATAGTCTAAGTAATAGAGAGGCCTAAGCTATGTGGTTTGTGAAAATCTAGTTAATGTCCTAGATATGATCAATAGTGAGATGAGCATGTCTTCCCACTTTTTTTCTTTATATCAAACAATTCCCATTAGCTGTGTTTAGCAATATAACAACATTAAAATACTAATGCTGGGCACAGTGCCTCACATCTGTAATCCCAGTGCTTTGGGAGGCTGAGACGGGAAGATCACTTGAGCCTCGGAGTTCAAGGCTGCAGTGAGTTATTGTGCCCCTGCACTCCAGCCTGGGCAACAGAGTGAGACCCCAGATGCTGTGCTGCGGATCTGACCCACAGACCCTAACCAAGTGAGGGATGAAAAAATGCACTCAGACACAGATATCCAATGAAAGAGTGGGCTGGGGACTGGGCCACTCAGAAAGAATTGCAGCAGCCACCGGTGCTGCAGGCATTTATTCAGTACAGATTTAATGACAAAGGCCTTGAGTCAACACAGTTGTGGGTAATTAACACGGTCGCACCCACCCCACCCCACCCCAAACCGCTGCCGCCCCAGAGAGAGTAGTC
>NW_016814921.1:1399817-1458099 GCF_001698545.2 Rhinopithecus bieti
TTTTTTTTTTTTTTTTAAGATGAGATTTCACCACGTTGCCCAGGCTGGTCTTGAACTCCTGAGGCTCAGGCAATCCTTCCACCTGGGCTTCCCAAAGTGCTGGGGTTACAGGCATGAGCTACCATAACCAGCCTGTAAATTCTGTTTCTAACAAAAGAAAAGTTATAATGGAGCAGACAAATGTTTCCTAAAAACAACAAAAGCTGACTTTAGAAATCTTTGACCATAAATGATTAGAAATTGATTGTTAATTAAATCTGGAGATGAACTTATTAGAAGGGGGAAAATGCTAGACATAAGGACTGAAAACAGCTCACACAAATTTGATTTTGACTATTTTATAAATTAAACCTTTTATATGGAAATATTAGGTATATGTTTATGCTGGTAAGTATTTTGTGACATTTTATGGTACCATTTAGGTTTTTAAAATGCTTGCTTCTCCCCTAAAAAAGCTTGAGCCTGAGTATAGTCTAAGTAATAGAGAGGCCTAAGCTATGTGGTTTGTGAAAAATCTAGTTAATGTCCTAGATATGATCAATAGTGAGATGAGCATGTCTTCCCACTTTTTTTCTTTATATCAAACAATTCCCATTAGCTGTGTTTAGCAATATAACAACATTAAAATACTAATGCTGGGCACAGTGCCTCACATCTGTAATCCCAGTGCTTTGGGAGGCTGAGACGGGAAGATCACTTGAGCCTCGGAGTTCAAGGCTGCAGTGAGTTATTGTGCCCCTGCACTCCAGCCTGGGCAACAGAGTGAGACCCCAGATGCTGTGCTGCGGATCTGACCCACAGACCCTAACCAAGTGAGGGATGAAAAAATGCACTCAGACACAGATATCCAATGAAAGAGTGGGCTGGGGACTGGGCCACTCAGAAAGAATTGCAGCAGCCACCGGTGCTGCAGGCATTTATTCAGTACAGATTTAATGACAAAGGCCTTGAGTCAACACAGTTGTGGGTAATTAACACGGTCGCACCCACCCCACCCCACCCCCAACCGCTGCCGCCCCAGAGAGAGTAGTCCTGCCTGCGGATGATTAACTTACCTAGATCAGTTTCTTTACATCCCCTTGTTACCTAAACTAAGCTTTCAGGCACCAGATAAGAGAATCTGGCTGCCTTCAACCAAATCCTTTCCCTAAACTTTTGTAAAACCCCCCAGCCTTCCAAGAAGGTTTTCATCTTTCTACAATTTTTCCTACCACCCTGACCAATCTCCTACACTATGCTAAATATTTTTATAAGAATTATGCATTTAAACTTCACAATACTCCCATGAGAGGCTATAATTTGTTTCCATTTTAGAGGTGATGAAACTGAGGGCATAAAAACACTTGCCTGGGGTCACACACCTAGTACGTGATAAACTCAGTGTTAAAATCCAGGCAGGCTTTTTCTAACCATCTTTTAAGAAATTGTAAAAGTCGATTTGATATTTTCTCACTAATCCTTAATGACTGTGCACTGCTTTTTCACATACCTTTTAATTTTTTCCTTGGATGTAGTTGGAACATTCTATATAAATCCAATTAGATTCTGTGTGTTAGACTTACACTTTTCCAGGTCTCACAAATTTGGACTACAGTTTAGTGCCAAATGTCTTTGTATCTATCTGTTGCTTGTGAGTTCCCCATCTAGAATGTTCTGATTGGCATGGAATTTATCTCCTAGCTAATGATCTTTTATTATTCTTTCTTTCCAGTATATTGTTTTATGAGGAAAAAATTACTGAGGATCAGTTTTGAAAATGTAGCCTATGAGATTATGTTTTTCATCTTTATTCTCCCTTCCTATAAAAGAAGATGATATCTCTGTGCCTCAAGTGTAAAATTCCATGATCCTTTTTTTCCCTAATCTTAAAAAAGGAACTTTCCACTCTCTTGTGAAAGAAATATTCTAAAATGCTCCTGTGCTTAGCTGCTTTGTGGGATGCTACTCAACAGTCACATACATGACCCCTCCCTGCTTTGAGTTGGTGAGGTCTAGTTCCTTTAAGCATATCTGATTTTCACATACTACAAAAGGTATAGTATCCTTTTAACTTATAAAAATACGTGATTTTAAACCATGTTTAGAGTAGTTCCATCATATTTTGGAATGGTGAGTGGTATGACAATTTTCCTATACATTTTCCAATTATAAATCTAATGTTCTGTGTGTGTGTGTGTGTGTGTGTGTGTGTGTGCGCGTGTAGCAGTAAGTGGAAAACAGAAGACAGTGTGGATGAAGTAAGGGTGGTCTCATCACTGCAGTCCTTCCTTCCCCAGTGTTAGAAATTGCTCGCCCAAGAAATAGTCATTTTAGCTACCAAGAAAGGGTAAATTTTCTGATGCATTTTTTAGAGATATTAACAGAATGTAAGATACTTTCTCTGTTAAAGCATGTTCAAGTTTAAAACCACTATTTCTTTGAAAACTTATCCTGAAGATAAACTCAAGTTTATTTTAGGGTTTCTAGAATGGGTGAAAATGATTCATTTTCTGATTCTTTTTCTATTTTCTCTGTTCCACAGACATCTGCTTTCCTAAGCAAAGTATTCATTTTAAGACCTTCCCTAGGCATGGCTACTGAAATCCTAACCAGAAGTTTGTGTAAACACAACACTTAAAAGACTACTAATTTCTTTCAGCCATATCTCAAGAACCGAGAGCAAGGGCACAGACCTGCTAACCTTTTCCCTTTGGTTCTCATATATATGTCACCTTCTTGTTCTGTCTTTACTCCAACTTGGTCAGATGCCAGAAATTTGGTTATCTTTTATTTTTCATTGTTCTAGTCTTTAATGATCCTATCACCTTTTATAATTCAGACCTACTGTATTTAGATAAATCTCACTAGCTACAATATTATCACTATTACCAATGAGAAAGAAGCTACAATAGAGTGTCTGATAAGTTTGTTCATTCATTCAATAGAAATTTATTGAGTGTTAGGTGTTGGGCAAACAGAAGTTAATGTATATAGCAAGTGTAAAGAAGTTAATGTATATTGGGCATACAGAAGTTAATGTACATGGCAAACCCAGTCATTCTTTTTATCTTGGCACCGTGTATTTTTCTTAATAATACTTATCTCCACCTTACATAGTATTTATTCATTTTATTATTTGTATCTTACACATTTGAATGTAAGCTCCATATGTAGAAACTTTGCTTTGCTAAACTCCATATGTGGAAACCATACATCTGTTCACTGATGTATACCTAGTGCTTAGTGCACCATGTATTTTTCTTAATAACACATCTCCACCTAACATAATATTCATCCATTTTATTGTTTCTCATGCATTTGAATGTAAGCTCCCTATGTAGAAACTTTACTTTGTTCACTGATGTGTACTTAGTGCTTAGAACAGTGTATACAGCAGACTATGTATAAGAACTCAGTCATATTCAGTGAATGAATTAGTAGGTCCCTACCCTTAACTCTTGAACACCCAGTTTATGGGGTCAAGTCACTGTTTGGTCTTTTATTTCTTAAGATATTGGTGTAGGAATGAAGGACTGGAATATGTGGGTAGGGAAGGAGAAAGGACATGTAAGTGTCAATTTAGATAATGTGTTTGAATTTGTGCATATGCTCATGTTGAAGGTTAAATTTTCCCCTGCAAAAAACACTTGACATTAATGCCTGGGGAGAGTGAGGTGCGTAAAGAAAGGAGAGAAACTGGCTTGGATATCTGAAAAGAATGCCAGTTAGTTATTTATAATAAGTAAATAAGTATATATAATCTATATATAATTTATTAAATATTAAATATAAATTACATATAGCTAATAGCTATCAGTTATATTGAAATATCACCTAATAGCAAATATTTACAGAAATTAAATTATTCCATGTCTTATTTTTATTTCAACATTGAACTATATGTTAATTCTTAATTTTCATATTTTGTTGCTCTCTTAGATGGATCTCTGTTTATAACTTAAAAAAATCAAAACCCTACTTAGGAGTGTCATTCCTACTTAAACCACAAATAAACTATCTTATATAATTTGAACTTCTTTAGCTTCTATCAGTACCAACTGCCTAAAAGTGTAGGGGGAACATGACTAGATTCTGAAAAGCATCACTTTGTTGTTCTTAAAGGACCAATTATTGGCAGGTTTGAGAATCAGCAGAGCCAGGAAGCTCAATATGCCAGTTTAGTGGTTCTCAAACTTTACATCAGAATCACCTGGAGGGCTTGTAAACCAGAATTGCTGGGCTTTATCCTCTAGAGCTTCAGATTCCACAGATCTGGGGTAGGGCCTGAGAATTTGCATTTTAATAAGTTGATGCTGTTATTGTCTCTCAGCTCCAAATCTACCCTTCTGTACTTGCTTAGTGATTCTGGAGCTGGGATTCTACTAACCAGTTTCTGCTTTGCCAGCTGACTCCATTTTATGCTCCACCATTAGACTGCAAGGCAAGAGGAGGAAGGGACTAGCTCCTTACTGTGGGCTTTCTGTGCGCTCGTGGTTCCTGTGAGTTATCACTGCTTCAAGCCTGCTTCACTCTAGCAGCAGCAGTTCCTTCCCATAGTATCAGCAGAATCCAGTTTGCAGTTATCCTAACATTTCTAAGAGAAGCTTCATTTTGCATCCCCTTCCCACGAGGCACCAGCAAGCTGATGCCTCATCCTCAGAGAGATGGGTCCAAATAAACCAGCAGCAGCTGAACAGCATGAGGTTTGCGTTTTAGCTGTGTATGGTCCCACATGAAGGAACCCACAACCCACCAAAATGGCATAATGATTACTCTAAACTGAAGACACTGAAGATACAGCAGATGCAGAAAGAAGCATTCCTGAGCTTCCCTTATCTGATTAAAGGCAAAGCTTTCTGAGAATGAAGCTGCCATTAATCCCCTGAGTAGGAGTGGGGATTGAGGGGTTGGGGAAACTTTCAGCCGGGAAGGAGACTGACCATTAGCAGCTAGATGAGAAATTGCATAACAAAACCTTGTCAGAAGCTACCATGCCTGCATGTTTTCACTAGAAGCCCTATACCCCTCTTTCCCCTTTTACTAATATGGTATAGTATATAGTATATAAACCCTTACTCCTAGCCAAGCCATTCCTTATAGAGTACTCTTAACTTTTCTCCTGTTAATCTATCTGTTGTCAATTAATTTGTAGTACCATCCCCTCCACCCAGTTCTAAGTTGGTAGAGGAAAAGTTTTTTTCCCCACCTACTTTTTTGCTTGTTTGTTTTAGATGGAGTCTTCTCTGTCACCCAGGCTGGAGTGTAATGGCATGATCTTGGCTCACTGCAATCTCCGTCTCCCAGGTTCAAGCAATTCTACTTCCTCAGTCTCCTGAGTAGCTGGGATTATAGGCGCACACCACCATGTCCGGCTAATTTTTGTATTTTTGTAGAGACAGGGTTTTACCATGTTGGCCAGGCTGGTCTTGAACTCCTGACCTTGTGATCCACCTGCCTTGGCCTCCCAAAGTGCTGGGATTACAGGTGTGAGCCACTGTGCCTCCCCTCTTCCCCCACGCACTTTATGACTTAACCTCTTTGGTTGACTTTCCCAGTCTGTGAAATTAGGAACAGGTTGTTATGACGATTAAAGTAGGTGATTAATATACAGCACATAGTGTATCCAGAGTTGGTTCCTTCCAGGTTTGTGGTCTTGCTGACTTGGAGAATGAAGCTGTGGACCTTCATGTGAGTGTTACAGCTCTTAAATGTAGCACGGACCCCAAGAGTGAGCAGCAGCAAGATTTATTATGAAGAGCAAAAGAACAAAGCTTCCACAGCGTACAAGGGGACCCGAGTGGGTTGCCGCTGCTGGTTGGAGTGGCCAGCTTTTATTCTCTTATTTATCCTTGCCCATGTCCTGCTGATTGGTCCATTTTACAGAGCAGTGATTGGTCCATTTTACAGAGTACTCATTGATCCATTTTACAGAGTGCTGATTGGTGTGTTTATAATCCTTTAGCTAGACACAGAGCGCTGACTCGTGCGTTTTTACAGAGTGCTGATTGGTGCATTTACAATCCTTTAGCTAGACACAGAGTGTTGATTGGTGCATTTTTACAGAGTGCTGATTGGTGCATGTACAATCCTCTAGC
Source organism: Rhinopithecus bieti (assembly GCF_001698545.2). Classification (NCBI taxonomy): domain Eukaryota; kingdom Metazoa; phylum Chordata; class Mammalia; order Primates; family Cercopithecidae; genus Rhinopithecus; species Rhinopithecus bieti. The sequence goes on from NW_016814921.1 coordinate 1,405,892, forward strand.
TAGACAGAAAAGTTTTCCAAGTCCCAATCGACCTGGAAAGTCCAGCTGGCTTCACCTTTCAGTAGGATAGTGTGAAGCACAGGTTAAACATTCACTAAATGCTAAATGGTGTTATTAATAAAATCAAGTTTCTTAATGTCTTACATTAAGTTGATTTTCTCAGTAGTTTTGTCATATTATAACATTAAAGTTGCATCTTCCAGGCTTTTAGATCATAGCATATTTTACTCAATAGGTTCTTTTTACATTTGGATCTTTTGTTATTTGAAGGCGAATGAGGATGATCATTCATATGTACGCCTGTGTTTATACACGTTACACAGAGACAGTTCCATTATTTGTTTACCCCTCTATGTGCTGTTATACTTTACCTCTGCCAACATAAAAGTGGTCTTTTCCACATAGGAAATTTTAGGAGTACTATTCACATATTTCCACCCATGAGTCACAGACAGAACTAGGACTTTGGGAGGTCATCTCTAATTCAGGTATTCTCTGATAAGTCACTCAGTGCCTAACACACCTATGACAAATGGTTCCCTGGCTTCCATAGTTTCTCCAAATCCTTTAACAAATATTTGGAGGCTAAGACTGCAGACTAGTCAGTAAAGATGCACAAGGATTCCTTCTCTGCTTGCAGATGTCATATGCTCTAATAAGAAAATATAATGCAGAATGCTGATTCATATAAATATCAATATCTTGTGCTCTGTTGTAGCCACAGGATTACTCGTACTTTTCTCATACAGTTATTTTCATCTTATAGTTAACATTTCTTCAGAAAGCTGATATTTGTACTTCATGGGGATTATGTTGACTTTATTTTTCTGAGGGAACAATTACGCCAATCAGTTATCTTTCATAAGTTAAGTGAACACTCCTAAGAGGTCATCAGTTCTGGTTGCCATCCTGAATATTCCAGACTATTTCTGATTTTAAATACACTGTTCTAATATTAAATACTCTATCTTTTGCTGAGCCCCCAGGCAAGGGGAGGCTGTTTTCTGTAGCCAGAAGAAGGGTACTGCTTCTGCTGGCTCAGAGGGTTCAAGAGAATTTGAAATTCAATATTCTCATGTTCATTCACTCAGGGTCGCAGGATCCCCACTCTTCTCCTGCTAGGGGATTGGCTTTGACACAGGACACTTATCAAACTCTACTCAGTCTCCTTTGCAGCTCTGATATTCTTAGAGTTGGATCTAGGCCTGATTGTGGCTGGAGAATATGGGGGTCTCTTTAAATGGTGCCATGGAGGTCTTGGGGTTTTCATATTGTGCCTTGAATTGACAGGCTGACTTGAGCTTGTCATTTTTATTTTGCCAAGGCATCTAAACTAGTTAGCAAAAGTTAGCCATCTCCAAAGCTATATAATTATTATTACCCTCTGTACTGTTGAAGTGCCATGGCTACCAAACAACTCAACACTTCAGTTTCCATCTGTACCTCATTCCTTTCCATATGTAACAATCTTAGTTACTGCTATGTTACTATATGCCAGGGCTTATCACTATCCAGCTCTATTGATGCCAGAATGCTGACTGGACCTGGCAAGTAGGACGTGTCAAGTATTCTAAATGTCCTAGTAAGATATCTGGGCGCTAGAGGATAGGAGATGCCCTTATTAAGTGTTTAGAAGTATAGTTGTCAGAGGTGTTTAAATCAGAGTGACTCCATCTTGTAAAGAGGCTGGGTAAAATAAGGCTGAGACCTGCTGGGCTATGTTCCCAGGAGGTCAGGCATTCTAAGTCACAGGATGAGATAGGAGGTCGCACAAGATACAGGTCATAAAGACCTTGCTGATAAAACAGATTGCAGTAAAGAAGCCAGCCAAAACCCACCAAAACCAAGATGGGGATGAAAGTTACCTCTGGTCATCCTCACTGCTCATTATATGCTAATTATAGTACATTAGCATGCTAAAAGACACTCCCACCATGACAGTTGAGAAATGCCATGGTAATATCAGGAAGTTACCCTATTTGGTCTAAAAAGGGGAGGAACCCTGGGTTCTAGGAATTGCCTGCCCCTTTCCTGGAAAACTCATGAATAAGCCAACCCTTGTTTAGCATATAATCAAGAAATAACTCTAAGTATCCTTAGCAGAGAAGCCCAAGCCACTGCTCTAGTATGGAGTAGTTTTTTTTGAGATGAGTCTCACTCTGTCGCCCTGGCTGGAGGGCAGTGGCACGATCTCCGCTTTCGGCAACCTCTGCCTCCTGGGTTCTAGTGATTCTCCTGCCTCAGCCTCCCAAGTAGCTGGGATTACAGCATGCGCCACCATGCCCTGCTAATTTTTGTGTTTTTTTTTTAAGTAGAGATGGGGTTTCACCATGTTGGCCAGGCTGGTCTCAAACTCCTGGCCTCAAGTGATCCACCCGCCTAAGCCTCCCAAAGTGCTGGGATTATAGGCACCAGCCACCGCACCTGGCCTATTCCTTTACTTTCTTAATAAACTTGCTTTCACTTTACGGATTTGCCCAAATTCTTTCTTGTGTGAGATCCAAGAACCCTCTCTTGGGGTCTGGATCAGGACCCCCTTCTGGTAACATAGTAGTCTGTAGATATCTAAAGTATGGGCTACTTGGTGCACCTTGCAATTATCCCCACTCACAGCACTTGGAGTAATACTTTTTTACATTTTGGAAGCAGCATATATCATATTTGGGAATACTTCTCCAATTCATTTCTACTAACAAAAAGCTTGGATCCTTTCCTCCTACTGTGAATTGTAAACTAAAAATAAAATCCTAAACTCCTACCAAGTGAATGGACCCTGCCTCTTGACCAAAGGGACCCCCAAAAAACCTTATAAACTAAATCCCCAGCCATGATGGGTAGGGAAGTTGGACACACCTCATTATACCCCTTCCCTTTTGGAGTTTAGGCACAACTGATGATTATTATGTTAACACAGAGGTCATAAGGTAACAAAATGGACTCTTTGTGACAATAAGATACCAAATTATAAGCAGGATCTAAAGCCATGCCAGACAAGGGCTAAGTCACACAACCCTGCAGGTCACTCTGACCCAGTGTATTATTGGTTAACAGACTTCTTTATTTTAACTTAAAACATTCTTTCTGCTGACTCTACATTTTTAGACAAAGCTTCACTTCCTTAATCAATTGTAAGTTAGAGAATCTGTGAATCCACTTATAGCCTGTAAGCCTCCTCTTTAAACATCCTGCCTCTTCAAAACATCCCGCCTTTTCAGGCGAAATCAATGTATACCATCCACGTATTGATTTATGTCTTTGCTTGTAACTCCTGCCTCCCTCAAACTTATTAAACAAAACTCTAATTCAATTGCCCACTGGCACACTTTCGTAGGACGTCTTGAGACGCATTTCCCAGACCATGGTCACTCATTGGTTCAGAATAAACCTTTTAAAAATGTTTTACAGTCTGATTTTTCCATTAACAGAATTAATAAAGTGGCATTCTGATCTATAAATTAATCTCTTATTACCCTGAATTAATCTAACTCAGAATCCAAACAACTCTGAATAAAGAAAAAAAATTAAAGTTTGTTAACTTGTAAAGGACCAACTGCTGAATCATGTGTGCTCTGAAAAGTTCAGCCATCTCAGTGAGCCAAAACAAAAGGATTTTAATAAAACTTCTTTCTTTCCTACTTATAGTCTACAGTCTTTATTTGGGTCTTCTAAAATCTGTAAAAATAGATCATCATCCTAGGTTTTGAGAAGAACTGATAATTACTATTTATCTCCTTAAATTAATCATCTCCCCCCCATCCCAGCTTTTTTTTTTTTTTTCTTGAGACAGGGTCTTACTCTGTCACCCAGGCTGGAGTGCAGTGGCTTCATCATGGCTCACTGCAGCCTTGCCTTTCCAGACTCGAGCAATCCTTCCATGACAGCCTCCCAAGTAGTTGGGACTACAGGTGCACACCACCATTCCTGCCTATGTTGTTTCTTTAGTTTAGGTTTAGTGAAAAGATTCCTCTATAGGCTTCTGATTCTGCCTATTACTAGTTGTTCAATGTTGAATAAGTTATTGTAACCTCTCTAAATCTCAGTCCTAAAATAATAGAGATAATAATAAGTATGATTATTAAATGAGAAACGTTTCATGGAAATTATTTCATGCAAGTATTTTATGCCATCACAAATTATTTGATTGTCTGGTTTTATTTCTACTGACAGAGCAAAACATGATAGAATTAAATTTTTTTTTTTTACCCTGAAAACCTCATAAACTAGGATCAGGAATGTGTGCTATAACAGAGGATTAAGTATTAGTAAACATTTGGCTATGACTTTTTAGGAGGCTAAAGGCCAGAACAGAGCCTTCTGTGCACTACAGGCTGGTACTACCTCTTTATTAAGGTTTTTAATTCTCTTTAGATATGACTATAGGTTCTAAGAGCCACCAAATAAACCATTCATGAAGTTATCTAGGGTTAATTACTCAAAAGTCACCAAGCCTAAAGGTATGACCTTCAAATGGCTGTAAAGGCCATACAAAAGAAACTCAGAGTGGAAAAAGGGAAAACTCTCCACTTGATTCTTTATAAGTAAACATTACAGGATGAACTCAGTTATTCCAAAGAATGACTAAAACAGTGCCACTGTGGATTGAGTTTTCCCCTACAATGGGATGACACTTATTTATTTGTTTTGTCATTAGGTCTGGATCTCCCTTTGTTTTCTGACTATTTTGAAAAACCCTAAGAAACATTTCAGAAAATACTTTCATTTATTTGAAACTAAGATGAATAAAACTAGAGAAGCATTAAGTGCAACCATGATTAACAGAGAACCATAAAAGTTTTAGTGGTTTACCTGGAATTCAGGCAAATTTATTAAACATAGTTTTCACTATTACCCTGTTTTAAAAATATAGCCCAATTCAATTCTTTCCTTTTCAATTACATATTTCAAGTACAGATTGCTCTGGGAATTTGATTTCTGTAAGCAGAACCTGTTAAGTTACTTGTCTTTGCAGGTTTTATAAGGAAACAAAAAACCCACTCAAAAAACATAAAGCTATCTAGGTTTGGAGTAAGACAGTTCAGCTATATCTGCCAGGAAAGCTCCATTTTTCCAGACTGCAATGTAGTTTTTAACATTATCAGACCCAAGTTTGTTTTCTCTGAATTTCTGTGTTTTATTACATGAATAATAACATGGATAGATTCTTATTTGGTAGATTAACCAACCCTGAAGGACTGCTTGGAGTGGAACAATCATGTTATCTGGCTGTCTTTCAGCCTCTGTTAAAGTCCATAATGAAATTTTATTTGACAAAATCACTTCTGAAACCCAGTGTGCTATTTAAAAAACCTTCATGGTTTACCCTTTTCTTTCCACAATACCAAAGTGGCTTAGACCACATTTTATCTGGACATTGTATAAGTATTTATGCTATGTACATGAAAGATACATAGAAATACAAAATTACCACATTATAATATTTTGTTTGACCATTGAGTCTAACTCCTAAATTTTATAAGTGGGGAAACTTAGGTCCCCGAGTGAGAAAGACAGTTCATGGCATGGCCAAACCCTAGGGACCCGGGTCTGCTGATGCAGTTTTGTCTCAATAACATCATTCACATGAGCCCAGGAAAGATTAAATAAATTTTGGTGACCTACTTCTTCTTTAAATGAAAAGAGAGATAATCAAAAGGATATACTTAGAAGACAGTAAAACTCTTTTATGGTATCTCTTTAGAAGTAACTGCTACATATCAAGGTCTAGTCTTTGTTTTAAACATAACAAAAGAAATTAACCAATTTATGTTACTTGTACATACAGTATTTGTTAATAATGTTTGGGCATATCTTCTGTCTGCTATTCTGGAGAGAGTTATAATATCCACTTTGGGTTGAAGCCAACTTGCCAAAGTAGAAGTGGCAAAGGGATTGGAACTCTGGTCAGTCTGACTTCCAAGTCCATTTTGTTTATATCAGCTCCCTCTCATTGGGCATACTGTTGTCAGGCTAATTTGCATATTGTTATTAGATTAATCTTGTCCATATATCATCATCATCATTTTGTCATCACAATCAAAATCTTTTAATAGTTACTGTTTCCATGTGAAGTCTAAACTCATCTGCCTGGTTCTCAGGCACCTCATAACTAGGCCCTTTTTTTAACCACTCAATCATGCCTCCTACTCTCTGGTCATTACCATTACATATATATATGTCCCAATTCAAATACAAAACTTATTGAGGGCTAGGTAAAATACACTTTAGGTGTTCTATAAATTTCTGTTGAGGACAAAAAGCTTAATTTGAATCAGAGATCCTGCCTTAACTAAAACTTCAAAGTTACTTGGAGCCATGAGAATAGTTTTAGATAGCATTTCCAAGAAATGTGTGATACTGCTTTCAGCTATCATTACGAACATTAATTTAAACTTTAAGAACATATGTGGTGGGGAAAAATGTTTGACTCTGTCCACTAATATTTGCTGAAGTCTCAGAAAGTGTCAAAATCATTATTCTCTTTCACTTTTACTTCTGACTCCCGAGCATGAAAACATCTGATTCCTAATCATGGTACTTCTCTGGGAAATATTTGCTGCTTCTAGTCACCTAGACTCCTTATCTTGGTACCCAGTCCTCTTCACATTGTTTCCAATCTAGCTCTCAGGTCAAATATCTTACCACTGTCCACACTCTGGGCCACAATGAACTTTTTACCATTATTTCTGAACTACATCAGTCCCTTTCTGAGCTCTGTGCCTTTGTACAAGCAACTCTAATTTTATCAGTTTTTTTTTTTTTTTTTGAGACGGAGTCTCGCTCTGTTGCCCAGGCTGGAGTGCAGTGGCCGGATCTCAGCTCACTGCAAGCTCCGCCTCCCGGGTTTATGCCATTCTCCTGCCTCAGCCTCCGGAGTAGCTGGGACTACAGGCGCCCGCCACCTCGCCCGGCTAGTTTTTTGTATTTTAGTAGAGACGGGGTTTCACCGTGTTACCCAGGATGGTCTCGATCTCCTGACCTCGTGGTCCACCCGTCTCGGCCTCCCAAAGTGCTGGGATTACAGGCTTGAGCCACCGCGTCCGGCCCAGTTTGTTTTTTTATCTTTCTTCTTCTGCACTTGGAAAGCTCCTACTCATTCTTTAAGACCTAGTTTAAATGTCACCTCCTCTGAGAAGTCTTTGGGGACTTCTTCAGGCAAAGTTAATTGCTATCATCTATTGTATGACTGTCTTTCCAAATAAATAGTAAGCTGCAGGGCATAAGGTAAATTGTCTTACTGCTTTTTCTATGCTCAGCACCTGGCCCAGAGTAGAACTCATTGAGTGCTGAATGAATGGAAGAATATCTTGATAATGTATTCACACAGACTTGTCTTCCCAATTAAATACAGTCATTTATAATTTTCCTTTAGCCATAAAGTAATAGATAGTAACACTGAGTGTTACCTGGAAATTTTCAAGACCTGTATAAGTACGTTGGTTTAAATAAATATCTAAGGTGATCCCTAACTGCTTAGAAATTATTTTTTAAATATCTTACTATAACCCCTTAGGCATATTAAAATTTCTACATTTTATTCTTCTCTAGAAAGAAATAAACATTTAGAAAGCAATTTATAAAACAGAAGCAGCTTACTTTATTTCGATCTTGTACAACCAGAATTTTTCTAGTACTTTCATCAAATACAGCTCCTATTGGGGGAAAAAGAAAATTGAGAAATATTAATTTCCTTCACCTTAATCTCCTCCCACACTCTCTATCTGTGGTGATCAAAATTCTACCCATACTTGAAGCCCTGGTTCAAATACAGGTGGAGTATTCCTTATCTAAAATGTTTGAGAGCAGAAGTATTAGATTTTTCTGGATTTTAGAATATTTTCATACACATAATGAGGCATCCTGGAGATAGGACCCAAGTTTAAACATGAAATTCATTTATGTTTCATATATACCTTATACACATAGGCTGAAGGCAATTTTTATACAATATTTTAAATAATATTGTACATGAAAACCAAGATTTGACTGCATTTTGACCGTGACTTGTCAAATGAGGTCAGGTATGGAATTTTCCACTAGTGGCATCATGCCGGTGCTCAAACACTTTTGGATTCTGCAGCATTTTGGATCTTTGATCTGTCGATTGGGGATGGTCAACCTGTAGCACCTCATCCATGAAGACACTAAGTGCTTGTCTTAGTCCATTTGGGTTGCTATAACAAAATAACCATAGACTGGATAGTTTATAAAAAACAAACTTGGCCGGGCGCAGTGGCTCACGCCTGTAATCCCAGCAATTTGGGAGGCCGAGGCAGGCGGGTCACAAGGTTAGGAGATCGAGACCATCCTGGCTAACATGGTGAAAGCCCCGTCTCTACTAAAAATACAAAAAAAATTAGCTGGGCGTGGTGGCGGGCACCCGTAGTCCCAGCTACTCGGGAGGCTGAGGCAGGAGAATGGCGTGAACCCGGGAGGTGGAGCTTGCAGTGAGCCGAGATCGCGCCACTGCACTCCAGCCTGGGTGACAGAGCGAGACTCCGTCTCAAAAAAACAAACAAACAAACAAAAAACCCAACTTATTTCTCGCAGTTCTAGAAGCTAGGAAGTCCAAGATCAAGGTGCTGGCAGATTCAGTGTCTGATAAGGGCTCATTCTTCTAGCCCTGTCCTCACATAGTGAAAGAGGCAAAGAAGCTCCTGTGGGCCTCTTTCATAAGGACACTAATCCCATTCGTGGGAGCTCTGCCCTCATGATCTCCTCACCTCCCAAAGGCCCCACCTCTTAATACCATCGCACTGGGGATTAGGTTTCAACATATGAATTTTAGGGGGAACAAACATTCAGACAACATATGTGCTTACAATATTTATTGAATAAATGAATTGACTTCTCATTTTTATTCCTTGAATCACTATCCATAGAACACAGGCTGTGCCCCCTGATGATCCAAATCTCAAATATCTCAATATTCATTTCAAGAACTTTCTGAAGCCAATTAAATTTTCTTATTATGTATATGTACAACTTTATAATCTACTAATATACCGCTTTGGAAGAGTTCTTTGTTTTATATATAAGTTCTAGTCCATTTCTTTTGTTTATTCATTCATCACACGCATTGCATATTCTTTCTTTTTAAAAATATTTCCCTTTGGGCAATGTTGGGTCAAAAATACAAATGACAGTTTAGTGATTTTTATTATGATCATTTAGATGCTATGATTTAAACATTATTTGTATTTAAATAATGTGGGATGATATTTTTTAAAAGATGCTTTCAACATATTTGTCCATGCTTTCAATATTAACTGAGTTCCTATATATAATGTATATAGATCCTAGGTATATTAATTGAGCTCCTACTATGTACCAGGCATTTTTCTAGGTGCTACAGATATAGTGGTGAACAACACAAATGAAATTCCCTATCCTTATGGGGCTCCTATTCGGGTATGTATGTGGGGAGGTGCCAAAACAAGCAAAAAATAAATTATATAGAATATTAGAAGGTGATAAATGCTATGTAGAGATAGAATATAGAGAAGGAATAAATATGTGTAACATGGGGAAAAGTAATTGAAATGCAATTGAAATGAAAACATCACACTTGAGTATTTTAAGGCAGGAAGGAAAATCACCAAGTGAGATATAATTAACGTTAACGTTGGCTTCTATTAGAAAATGTAAACTATAATTTAATTGGACTTTACAAGAAGTAGAATGCCAAAGAAATGCCAAGGAAACTTACTCTTAAATTTTAATAATTTGTGGTTACTCAGATTGAACTTCTCCCTAATGAATTCACTGTAAACATGAGCACAGCATCAGAGACAAAACCAGCACCACTAAAGCACAATTTGAGCGACCCCTGCTGGTCACAACATAAAAATTATTATTATGATTAGGCACTGTGCTTCAATGCACATTATTAGCTCAGGTATAAATCACAATTATCCTGTGAGTGATATGAGTGTCTGACTTCATATGGCTCTAAATGGTAGAACTGGGACTAACAGCCAGTCTGTCTGGATTTCAGGCAGGCACACTCTTCTCACTGTGCAATGCTGCCCCTCCACAACACTGAAACTGCTCTCTCAGAAGGCTCACATTTCCATCCCATTCATTAAAAAAATATTGAGTATTTATGCCAGTCACTGTCTTTAGCCTGAGGATATCGTGGTGACCAAGATAGATAAAATATCTGCCTTTATGGAGTTTGTATTATTGTGTTGGAGATTAAGTGATACAATATAATTAATTATATATACATGATATAACAGAATTTTAGACTGTGATAAATGCTATAAAGAAAAATAGAGCTGGATAAAGGGACAAGGAATGATGGCACTGGTGTGCAGGGAGAAGTTACTTCTAGACAGGAGGGTCAGGAGCTTTTCTGAGAAGGAGACACTTGAGCAGAAACTTCGGCTATAAAGAACTAGATAAAGAAAGTTCTGGAGAAGCGTGCCGCAGGAAGAGGAGCCAATAGATGTCAAGGCTCTGAGCCAGACACAAGCTTGCTAAGTTTGAAAAGCAAAAGAAAGCAATGGCTCGCTCATGCAATTCCAGCCACATCTGCCTTCAGTAGTTTACAACAAATATCAATTACTTTTCTTTCCACCTAAAACTCTGCACCCCAGCCTGGGCAACATGGCGAAACCCTATCTCTACGAAAAATATAACAACTAGCCTGGCATGGTGGTGCATGCCTGTAGTCCCAGCTACTTGGGAGGCTAAGGCAGGAGGATCACTTGAGCTAAAGAGGTCGGAAGGAGCCCAGATCATGCCACTGCATTCCAGCCTGGGAGACAAAGTGAGACCCTGCCTCAAAAGAGAAAAAAAAGCAAAACAAAAAACAACTCTGCATCTTTCCAGAACAATTTTCTTACATTACCTTGTCCACACCCCCAATAGTGGCTTCAAATCCTAGTTAGTGCTCAAGATTGGTCAAGTTCTGCATTTCCTATTCTTTGAGCTGCTCTAAACTATAATGCACAATATAGTACTTAGTTATCAACAGGTCCTTCATAGGATACTCTTTTTGCATATATTACCAATTCTGTGGTAATAACTGGGAACTCTTAAGAGTCTGTGCCCGTGAATGATAATTATTTGTATAACTTTCCATTGAAGTGTGAGGCTGTCACTAAATTATTGAGTAGAATCTTTTGAAATAGAGCTGAATGGAGAGTTTCCGAATGTCTACTTGCTACAGGGAAGCAAGACAGGGACAGAGAGGACATCATTAGGCATTCTTGAACAACTCCTTGAAAAGCCTTTAGAAAATCCTTGAAAAGCAAACTCCCTTAGAAACTCTTGCAAATTATATAAAGGCAAATAAAATTATTAATTAAATAATGTTTTATTATTTTTATTTATTAAGGTCATAAGGATTCCTTACTATTATAGTTTTTCTGGAAATCTAAGAATTTCCTTAACCCTAGTCCTTAAAAGGTAGTACTGAGACCACAAGCAGTAGCAGCAGCAGCAGCAGCAGCAAAAACAGAAAAAGCCAGGAAAACCATCTGAATTTTCAGGCCCCACGCCAGACCTACTGAATCAGAAACTCTGGATGTAGGGCCCAGCAAACTGTTGTAAGATTCCAGGTGATTTTGATGCAATCTACAATTTGAGAACCCCTGTCTTACTCCGAGGGAAGTCTTCTCTCAACTTTCTTATGTCTCTGAAGTTAATCAGCCACTTCAAAATTCTACTCCACACTTAAATTACACTATTTTAAACAACTGTTCGGCACAATAATGTAAATATTATTAAGAAGTAATGTTCAAATCATTGAAAAGTTGGTTTCCTTTACCTGAAATTCAACATAAAAGTTATCATTTACTTTACAAATTCACATAATTAGTGCTAACATGTTTTACTCTATAATAAATTTATTCCCTGATCCCAATTCAGTGCTACTATTTGAGTAGTGAAGTTTAATTATATGTGTAAAATAATATTCAAGTATGTCTTTTGGAAAACTAAACACTAAACTTGTTCTCTGTGTTGCTGTCTACTGATAGAGGCAAACTTCATCTATTTAAAAAGCACTATGTAATAGATACTGTAGCCCCCTTGTCCAGTTTTGCTTTCTGTGGTTTCAGTTATACAAGGTCAACCATGGTCTCAAAGTGTTACATCACTACTCTTGTGCTTTGGGGCCATTAATAAGGAAAATAAGGGTTATTTGAAGCCAAGTACTGTGATACTGGGACAGCTGATCTGATAACAGGGAAGGCTACTAAGTAACTAATGGATAGGTAGCCTATAGATACACTGGACATGGGGATGATTCACAGCCTGGGTGGGACAGAGCAGGATGGTGAGAGATTTCATCACACTACTCACAACAGCATGCAATTTAAAACTTAAGAGTTTTTTCTGGAATTTTCGATTTAGGTCATAATGCCTGTCATTCACCCCACTTCACCTCATCATGCAGGTGTTTTATCATTTCATACCATCCCAAGAAAGGTGAATACAAAACAATATTTTGAGAGAGACCACATTCACATAACTTTTATTACAGTATACTTTTATAACTGTTCTAATTCATTATTAGTCATTGTTAATCTCTTACTGTGCCTAATTTATAAATTAAACTTTATCATAAATATGTGTGATAGGAAAAAACATGGTATATATATAGGGTTTGGTACTATCTGCAGTTACAGGTGCCCACTGGGGGTCTTGGAACACATCCTGTGCAGATAAGGTGGAACAACTGTAATCATTCAATCAAATAACTCATCCCACATGAATAAACTATTTGCTTAGCTGTAACAAGCAAGAAATTGGGTGAACTTCTAAAAAGTTAATTCTGGTTGTCATGAGTTTGAGTTTGAATTACCTGCAACTCCTACTTGATGTGAAGCATATCCTGGTAATCTGCTGGGCCCTTCTCCCAGCCACAGAGTCAACGTTGATGAATCCGATTCTGCATGGTGAAAGCAGAAGCCCAGGGAAGCGGCGGGGGCAATAAATCGGCTTTGGAGGATGGGAATGTGCAGCCATACAGCTGTTCTACCTTCTGATCGCCATTGCTGTACTGCAGCTAAATGCAGAAGAAAAAAGTCTAAATAATTTCCAAAGAAATGAGTGGAATAAATTAAAACTCACCTCAGGGTTTCACCTCCTCCATGAAGCCATCTTTAAGCAAAAGAGGTCCCCAAATGTCTTGTTCACAACGTTGGCACTGGAACTACCATGTTTTATAATAACCACCTTGTTTATATGATTTTTCCATCAGACTGAATTCCTTCAGAATAAAGTCAGTACACTGCTGACCTTTATATCTATACCACCAAAGACAATGCTTGGCACGTAACAGATGTTCTGTAGTTTCAGAGTGGACAAATAAATGGATTTACACCAAATCAAATACCATTTTAATGCTGTTCCTTTTAACATCCTTAGGTTTAATCTTAATGACAATTATGGACTTCTACTGTTTTCTTCCTTTAGGAGTTCTGTTATGTTTTTAATGTATAAATTTCATGGTAGTTAAACTTTGTTTTAAATAATGTATGCTGGTTCCAGAAATTTTGAAAAAAAATATGAAGAAATCAAACTTCACATTTTACTAGCATATAGGAATAAAATTCTAATTTTACTTTATTATAGATAATATCATGATGAACATAATCATAGGTTTTCTATCTTTGCCTTCTTTAAATTCTCTTACTTTATTACTTAAGACTGAGCCAGGAGAAAAAGATGCTAATATCTATTTGAAACTTACTAAGTTCCAAGCACTTTGTATATATTATCTCATTAAGTACACAACCATGAAAGGTATTACTACCTTAAGTTTATGGGTGAAGGAATAAATACTTCAGTTTTAGAGTTTTTAGAAAAACTTTTCAGATCACTTTTTTCATCCATCATCTCACTTAATCTTTATAATAACCCTGTAAAGCATGTGTGTGTGCGTGCGTATGTGTGTGCACGCATGTAAGTGTGTGTGTGTGTCTGTCTTTGGGGGTTGATTATATATCTAATAGTTAATTAACTTTCCCTTCTCTTTTCCCTAGCTCTGCAGTAAGCTCCTCTCTTTTAAGGACAATGTTCTCTACCTCTTTGAAAGTTGGTGTGCCTAGCACAGTGACAGACACATGGGGCCTTTAATAGAGACTTCCTGATTTGAGTTAGCATGCAGTGCAGTTATGGGATCAGGTCCTACTTACCTTGCTCTTTTTCTCTGATGTCATCTTTTAAAAATTGAGGTAAAGTACATAAAGTGAAATGTACAAATCTTAAGCGTACATTTCATGAGATTTGACATATGCATATACCCGTAACTCACACTTTAACACTATAGAACATTTCTATCACTCCATAAATTTTACATGTGCTCCTTCCCAGGCAATCCTTCCAATCAAATTAAAAGGCTAATTTCTAAAAGCCATGCTATTTGCTTACTGTTTTATATCTACACTCTTTGTCTTGGAGAATCCACTCTCACTGCATCAGCTGACATCTACATGAGGATGGCTGCCCAGTCCTGATCTCACTGAACACTAAACTTTCTGTTCTCCAGTTGCTCCGAGACATTTCCTGTCCTGAAGGTTACCACTTCAAACTTAACAAAATGTGTTCAAAACTGAATCTTTTTTTTTTTTTTTTTTTTTTTTTTTGAGACAGAGTCTTGCTCTGTCGCCAGGCTGGAGCGCAATGGCGCAATCTCAGCTCACTAAAACCTCTGCCTCCTGGGTTCAAGCGATTCTCCTGTCTCAGCCTCCCAAGTAGCTGGAATTAAAGGCACGCGCCACCACACCCAGCTAATTTATGCATTTTTAGTAGAGAAAGGGTTTTACCATGTTGGTCAGGATGGTCTTGATCTCTTGACCTCGCGATTCACCCACCTCAGTCTCCCAAAATGCTGATATTACAGGTGTGAGCCACCGCACCTGGCCCATACTGAATCTTACACCCCAAACTATCTTCATTTATAAGCTTATTTATTTCTGGCACCAATGCTTGAAACCTTCGAATCATTTTAAATTGCTTTCTTCTTTTCTCTAACAAGCGTTATTGCTTTTTCGTCCCCCACCTCCCATTCCCATTGCTAATATCTATCCTTCAAAGTCCAGCTCATATTCCACGTCTTTGACCAAAGTCTTTCCTAACCACTGCTCATGAGCTCACCATTATATGAATTTAAAGACTAGTATGTATGTACAATTTATTAGAACTTATTACATATGACCTAATGATATCTCTTCCATTAGCTATTTTTTCGAATCCTATTTAATATTTTATGCATTTGCAATCCTCCAGGTTAACCCTACATTATGCACTGGGGCTCAATTTGTACTAATGAAACGATTGGTTTGCCTAAAGTCACATAGCTAGTTGGTGGCATGGCAGGGACCAGAACCAGCACTATTTCATTACTGATGCAGATATATTATGTGTGAAGCTAACAAAATATTGCCTGATTATCCCTCTAACTTTAGTTGTTGGTAACAAAACATCAATAGTTCATGTTCTGAAAGAATATGAATAGTTAGCTTCTTATTCCACTAAGAATATGGACTTCTTAATCCATAAAGGCTAATAGCAGACTTCATGTGTAAATAGTCTCTCTTTATAGGCCCTACCATTCAGTTAGTTTTGTTCAATTATAACAACAGAACCAGCAGGAGTTCTTCAAGGTAGCATAGTGCAGTGAGTAAGACAGGTGTAGAGCCAGGGCAAGTAATTTTTCTCTCTGTGCCTCAGTACTGTCATCTTTAAAATGGGAATACTAATACTATCTACCTCAAAGGGTTGTTAGGAGGATGAAATGAATTACTATTTGTAAAGATCCTAAAACATCTACCACTAAGTGCAACAAAATTTGTTTTATTGAAAAAATATAACAAGTATTTGGTACTTAAGTTTACAAATTAATTTCATCTTTGATCAACGCATCTATCCAGTAATTAGAGCTGGCGTTATTCACAAAAAGCAAGCTTTTCAGGGGCAATTTGCCTAATGCCTGGCTAAGCCCATGGCAGAACCTGGTACTTGAACCCAGAATGTGCAACTCCAAATTGAACAGCTTTCTGCTTTGCTGATTGGGGTAGTGTGCTTTGTTCACCTGTTTGGTCATTGATAAGTATCAGTGTCTGCAACACCTGTGTCTACCCACACACTGGAAGATAAATTGATTGATTCTCCTATTAGTGACATCGTTGCAGTCTAAGTGGGCTTGTCAGCAATTACTACCAAGAAGGAGAGAAAATAATGTGAAGAGGTAAGAAGTCGGGAATGAGGATGAGTAAACATAGAAATAACTAGCTCAATTAGATTTACAGATATGCTTCTTGCCATATTGCTCAATAGGATAAAGATTATTTTGAGTTTCCAGTGTGAGAGATCTTTCCATTTCCATGCTATGCCTTCAATTAGATTATAAGACCCTCAGAGGCAGTTTGAAAAACTGCTGCACCACTAAATCAAGGATTTCTTCCAAAGTGAAGGCTCCTCCATCCAAGCTTTCTTATCACTAGGCTCAAGCTTCAAAGCCAGTAGAAAGTTTTTTTTATTGAAGACTGAAACCACCCACCACCTTCCCTGGTTAATCATAAAAGAAGCGTTATTCTAAAAAACCTCTGGTTCTTGCTGGGACAGCTATTGACCCAATTTGCATACAAATGTGACACTTTGAACCTCTCTGGTTTACTATTTGATAGCCCAACAGGGTGACTATATTCAATAATGATTCAGGCTGGGTGCAGTGGCTCCAACCTGTAATCCCAGCACTTTGAGAGGCCAAGGCGGGAGAATCAGTTGAGCCCAGGAGACTGAGACCACCCTGGGTAACACAGTGAGACACGTTTCTAGAAAAAATAGAAAAAAGTCAGCCAGATGCGCGCCTGTAGTCCCAGCTACCCATGAGGTTGAGGTGGGAGGATTGCTTGAGCTCCGGGTTGGAGGCTGCAGTGAACCGTGTTCCCACCACTGCACTCTAGCCTGGGAGACAGAATGATACCCTGTCTCAAAAAAAAAAAAAACAAAAAACAAAAAAAAAAAAACCAAAAAACTTGTACATTTAAATATAACTAAAAGAGTAACTGGATTGTGGTTGAATGCTTGTGGTGATGAATATCTCATTTACCCTGATGTAACTATTACACGTTATATACCTGTATCAAAATAGCTCATATACCCCATAAACATACACACCTACTATGTACCCACGAAAATTAAAAATTAAAAAAGAAAAAGTCTCTTTGGTTCACTCAGTCCACCACCCGTATTAGAATGTAAGGCAGTTTTTTTTCCTTGGGAAAAGTGTCCGACAGAACCAAGGCTCGGTAAAGGATAGTAATAATGTAATAATATTAACAAACATCTACTGAGCTTTAAATAAGTGGCAGGCACTGTGCTGTGCACTTCATATGCATTATCCAAATTTACTCTCAGTAATTCCAGGAGTTCCTATTATCGGGGTCTACGTAAGAGGAAATGGTGGTTGACGGCAATTTCCGAATGTCCCACACTAGAAAGTGGACCAGCAACCAGGGTTGCAGATCCCAAAGTCCGGAATCTTCACCATTTCACCCAACCGCCTTAGAGGCCTCCCAGCAAAAGGTCTAAGCACAAATGCTCCAGAAAACAAGTCCGGGTCACGCGTGCCTTCTCCCCTTCCCTCTGGGCTCGATACTGATGCACAGAGCGACTCGGGAGTGGGGGCCGCGGTTACTTCATTAGAAAAGCTCTGAAGCCCCGGGAGCCCTTCGTCCCAGGCGCACTTGCCCTGCAAACCCTTCTGGAAGGCGGCAGCGTCCAGGCGGTCCAGCGCGTCGAGCCGCGCCAGGCGCAGCGAGATGCCCCCGAATCTGTCCAGCTCGCCCTGCAGATCGCACGTTCCAACTGGGGGATTCCGCACGTAACCCTGTGCGCCCGAGGCCCCGCGGTAACCCGCCGAAGGCCCAGGGCTGTACGTCCGAGCAAGCACCGCGCGCCGGCCGGCCCAGCTCAGTAGCGGCCGCATCTTCACGCCGCCTCATTCGTCCGATACCCAAATGACCCTTCCGCGCGCCAGAGCGGAGATCGCGGCCGTACATTTTAGAAGAGTGCCATCAATTCCCTCAGAGTTGAGGTGGGGTTACCACGCTGCAGAGCTATGCCAAGAAGACTGCAAAGTCGTCCACCAGCCCCTCTCAGCAATTTGTCCCGCTCCAGATAAGCGGGGAAAACCTCCTCCCCCACCGCCACCCACTTATTTTGTTTGGTAGTTTAATTCAACAGACGTTGGTTTAGGAATGGGGAAGCCGGGAGGAGATGCAAAACGTCCTGTTTTCAGAAATTCACAGTCTAAGTGGCAGTTCCGTTCCCGGAACCTATCGTCTTTCGCAGACGCCGTTCTAGGTGTTCCAAAGATTGCTGGTTTTGAAAACCTCAGTCCCTCCCACCACGCTGTCCGCTGCTGCGCTCCACTCTGGGGATTACGGCGCAGGGGCGGAACCTTGCTGACTTCTGCCCCGGAAGTTTTTCTCTCAGTGGACGCGCGCACGTTGAGTCGGCTTTTCTACTGCTTCGGCCAGGTTGCCTTGTGATCATGTCTTCCAAGAAGAACAGAAAGCGGCTGAACCAAAGCGCGGAAAATGGTTCGCCCTTGCCCTCTGCTGCTTCCTCTTGTGCGGTGGCACGGGCTCCTTCTGCTGAATCAGCTTTAGCGGCAGCCGCCGGGACTCTGACGGTGACCAACTTCCTAGAAAAGGGTAAAGAACTCCGGGAGGGAGACTAGGGGCCGAGGGGCGCAACCTGAGGGGAGGGAGACTCAGTGATACTGACTTGGGGTGCAGAGACTTTTGAAATTTGGGTGTGGCATGGGTCTGAATGCGGCACAGAAGCGTGTAAGACTTCTGTATGTAAGAAGCATGCAAACGTAGCTGCGCCTGCACTGGAGAAGTTAGGCTGAAATTGTTTATCCGTATCCAAGGTGTCTCTTGTAAATTATTTTGATTTTTTAAGTTGCACTTGAAACGCTTTGTCTCCTTTAACATTAACGACATATTTAATTGCAAAATTGTTCGTAACTAGCTAACATGGGATACTTATCCTAAAAAACTAAATAACCAATAAAGTAAAAATGTGGATCACTCTGCCTTTAGGAGTGATGATATAGCATTTTCTTCCAGTACTACACAGGTTATGATATTTAATAACTGCTAGTAACTGCACACTGCTGTTAGCAGTATATATAGCTCATCTAATTTCTACAGAAGCCGTGACCGATGGGTATAGTAATGACGGTTTTATAGGGGAAGGAAAGGCAACGTGATTCCATTCAGGCTACACAGGTACTAAGAGGCAGAGCCGATATTTGAGTCCAGATGTGTTTGACTTCAAAGCCATTGTCCCAGATGACAGCTCCCTTGATTTGGGAGAACGAATTTATACTTAAAAGTCTTGTAAATTGAATTATAAATTGAAATTTTATATTTGATGTGTAATAGCTTTGAACAATGGACCAGACTAAACTAGTGGCAACATTTTTTATGTCTAATCAGACCTTAAAGACGATTTAGGTCTTTAAGACCATGTTCACATGGTATTTTCACTCTTCCTTAGGTATGGGAGGACAACTTGTTCTGTCCTGAAGGTTTAACTTGTTTTTGAACTAGATCCTTCCCATTGACATCTAAACATGCTCATTTCTCTTCCATCTTAAATCAGAACAAAAGCTCCACATTTTCTTCCTGCAACCATCTCTTTGTCCATTGCCAAACTTCTAAAATGGAGTGGTCTCTGTCGCCTCATCACTTATATACTCTCCTTAGCCTATTCCTCTTTGACTTCCACCCCGTGGTTCCATGGAAACTGTTCCTGGTGTGGTCTCCGAGCATCTCCATGTTGATAAACCTTACTTGACCACAGCAACTTTTGGTATTTTTGACCATTTCCTCCTTCTTGAAACACTTAACTTCTTATTTGTTGTCAAACTTGCCTAGTTTTCTTCATCTTTGTTGATGTTTCATCATTTTCCTTTGCAGGCTCGTCCTCTTCCCTTGACCATTAAATGTTGAAGTTTGTCAATTCTTAGTCCAAAACCTTTTTTTCCTCTCAGTAAATCCTCTCTCCTTAGCAAGTTCATCCAGTGCCCAGAGTTTCTCATCCATAGTCTCTTCAGTGTCAGATTTATATTTGTAAATCTTTTGTTTTTGCACCTTGATATAGTTGTCTTTTAGCCAAGTGCTTCTCAAGCTCTCTGTGGCGAAGACTTTAACATTTACAATAGGTCACAGGTTGGCATTTTTATAAAATACAGTCAAAATGATTTTCTAGAAAAATAAGGAAAAAATTTTATTAAACAGATGTGAAATTATTCTGCAAATTTCAATAACAGCTTCTAAACACTTATTCTCATGTTTTGCACTTGTCATGAAGCACTGACAAATCGTCGTGGGCCATATTTTGAATATAGTACTGTACAATCACTCTTCTCATGAGTGTCTCAAAGATATTTCAGGACTAACTTCGTGAGCCCGTATTTCCTCCAACAAAACAAACTTTCATTCTGTTCAGCTTTTTGCATTGCAAAATTCAGAAACCTAAGAGTCATCCATGACTCTCCCCCCCATATCTCACATACCTAGTTCACCCCTAAATCATGTTTATTACCTAAATATTTTACATTATCCTCTTCTACATGCCATTCCCACTGTTTCTACCTTAATTTCAGACGCCATCATCTTTCACCTGGACTGCTACAACAGCCTTTTAGCTGATTTTCCTGCTTCCAGTTTTGCCCCTTACTCGTTTTCTGTTCTTCAGCCAGAATGATCTTGTAAGATGCAGATCTTGTCATGACATTGCTTTTCATCCCTTTCTGGACTCCCATTGCTGTCAGAGTAATGACCAGCATCTTAATGCAGCCTGTTGCACTATTGTCCTGGGTGGTCTTGACCTTCTTTACATGGTTTCCCTATGTTTGTTTCCACCACTCTGCCTATACTCTCCTGAGGATGCGCCATAACACCTTCTGCCCAGGAACTTTGTACATGCTGTCTTCTTTGCTGAGAATTATCTTTTTCTTCTCTTCATTTAGTTAGTTCCTACTCTTCTTTCAGACCTGATTTTAACATGACTTCCTTTGAGAAACATTCTCATATTCGAAATCAGGTCAGATCCCACATTATAGGCTCTCCTGGCACTCTAAGTACTTTTTTCATTGTATTAATCTTAGTTTATAATTTTACAGCTCTTCACTGATTGCTTAATAACTCACTCATCCTACAAGGCTATAAACTCTGTGAGACCAAGGACTTGTGGACAAAAGTGCCTAGCATAGTATCTGCCATATAGTAGGCACGTAGTACTTATTTGCCGAATGAATAAATGAAGGGTGGATGGTTGTTTGAAATTATCTTTACTCTCTTGTTAATCTGATACTTAAGGTGCTCAATCAATGTGAAAGTAGTTAATGGGGAAATTAGATGTTGACATATTTTTAAAGTATTGGAGGAGTGAGGTGAGAAGGGAACTCTGTGGACAACTTGAGTAGACCTGTGTAGTGTAAGCAGAGAACACAGTGGTGATGTTTTGGAAAATGAGACTGGTGGATGGGAATTTGAACATGATTACCCTTGAAAGAGAAGGTGGAGAATAAATCCTGGGGCATGGAGAATGTGCTGGATAGGGTGGAAGGAGAAGTAGAAAACTAACGTCTTGGGAAGGACTGAGAACACTTGTGTGGTAATTGTCAAGAGGGAAAGGTAGTTCATTGAGGTTTAGGAAGAAAGAGGTGGGAACCGAATATTATGAGATCATCTAACGGCAGTATACTTTGCTGTTAATGACCAGCAAACTATATAAGATACCTAATGCTCATTGGAAGATTGAATTTCTGTCCAGCTTCTCCTATTATGCAGTATGTGTTAATTTCATTTTATACTCAGTGCTGTTCATCTTAGCTTTATGAGATGCTTTGTTTTTCTAGATTTGCACCTCTTGTAAGAAGAAAAAGAAACATGTTGGGGAGTTATTTTGTAGTGACAGAATAATGTAAATCATATTTGTATCTTATGGTTTTGCTTTCATTGATTTTCTTTTTTATTACAAAATATCTGTTTTCTGATTATTAAGGAAAACTTAGGTAGATCTCTGTGATTATGGTATATATGTTTACAATAAATTTTATAATGAAGTTGTGACATTTTTAAATTACTTAAGTGTTTCATGGATTTTGCGCTGAAAAGAAAAACATTGTATACTCATTTACTACATTTATTCATTTTATGGCCATTTATTGTGCAACTGCTGCATTTAATACATTGTAAGCATTGGAGATACAGAGAGAAATAGGACCCAATTCCTGCTTCAAAGCAGTATACAATTAAGGAGAAAGACTAAAACAAATGAATATTATGATAAATGCTATTAACACAGCACAGGGTGCTGGAGGAATTAGAGAAGGGACACCTAGCTAAATATGGAGCTTGGTGGAGGTGGGGTGGATAGGAAGGAGTGGAAATGTCAGCACATCATTTTCAGAGGTGTTGTTAACTGGACTGAATTCTGGACCCCCCTTTTCAGCCAAAAGTTGAAATCGCTAGTGGTGATTTCAGTCAGTGTGTTTGTATAAGGAAGATGACTTGTGTTACTATCTTTATCTATTCTTGGTAATACAGAAGAAAAAGATCTGGTGGTGACCATAATGTGGGGCAGAAGTAGAAACATAACTTAATCCTCTAGAGCCAGATGGATGTTCCAGTTCCCAGTTCAATCCTTTGAATACTAGTAGCTGACTCAACTTTGAACTTAAAGCCCAGAGACTCTCTTTTGCAATTATGTTTAGTTCTTAAAGAAATTAGAGACTCAGAAAAAAGGAAACCAATGCTCACCCCATAAAACATCTTCTTTTTAGTTAATACTTAATATGTTGCCAGTAGACCCTCAAAAGCATTTGATTTTAAATCTGTTTGTTATAACAAAAGTTGGAACACTAGTTTCTCCAGGGTATGATAAGTACATTCATGTGGTTATATGGTTAGAGTATTTTTATTTACTGCAAAAGAAAGCATGCTTTAACTTCTGTTACAAAGTAGTAAAAAATAATTTTGTTTTCCTTCATAGTAGATGACAGAATTCCTAAAGCATTCCAGAATTCCCTTATTCATCTTGGACTCAACACTATGAAGTCTGCAAATATATGTATAGGTCGACCAGTGTTGCTTACTAGTTTGAACAGAAAGCAAGAGGTAAGAGTCTTTTGCATTTCCTTAGTTTAGAAATAAAGACTGAACATTGCAAATCCAAAAATCTAAACTCTGTAATGCTTTTGAGTGCTGTGGTGGTCAAAGGAAATGCTCATTGGAACATTTTGGATTTCAGATTTGGGATGCTTAGCCAGTAAACATAAGGCAAATATGCCAAAATCGAAAATTGAAAATGCTTCTGGTCCTAAGCATTTTGGATAAGGGATACTCAACCTGTGTTTGAGACGTTTCTGATTTTAATTTTCAACACAAGCAGGAATAAGTGAAAAACTGTATTTTAAAAGACATTAATGTATATAGTAACTCTCTGTTCCTTTGCTGTCTATGACTCTGCTGGGCATAGTAGCCCCCTAAAATGTTATGTAGAGAGAAGTGTTTCCTCCGATGGTAGTGACAGTATTTCTCCCTGTCAGTTAGTTATATTTCTTTATAAAAATATTATTTTGGGGTAAGAAGGTCACCTGTTCTGTATGTAAATATTTTATTATTCTCCCTGGTTTCAGCTGTTTCTCCTTGCTGTCATTCTTCATACCTGAGATTCTCAGCCTAGAACCTTTCCTGTATCATTTTTGGCAACTTGGCTTTCTCCTCTGCTACCAGCCCCTTATCTTTCCTGGCTTTCTTTGATGCTTTTCTGATCTGCTGGGGATCCTCTGGAAATACTTTGAATTTTTTTTGTCTGCTGATGGCACCCCTCTTATTCTTTTCATTTTTCTGGCTTATACTTTAAAGTTCCTTTACTGTGTCTTGTAGAAGAGAGGACTATAAGTGTCTGAGCTCAAGCTAGAAATTTTCGCTCCCCCCTCTTAACGTTTAAATTTGATAAGACCCAGGTTCTGACAAAGCTCTTGTTTTGTGTCCCTATGTCCTGGATGTAGTTTAATTTCCAGGCTGAATTACTTTACAAGTTATCTTGCCTTAATATTTTTGTCATTTCCTCATTATCACTTGTTAATGCCTTTATCTTTTTTCATATGTCTTTCATATCTTCTGCTGTCTTCACTGTGGGATCATTCATGCTCTTTAGAAAAAGATGTAATATTATTTAAAAGTTTATTTTTCATGAGCCCTTATAGTATTTAAATTTTTTTTAAAATGCAATTTGTCTTATTGCAATTGGTATCAGATTATAACTCTTTTTGGGTAAAGACTGTATTTTGCATATCTAAGTACTTGACTGTCCTTAGCATTCTACCTTGTAAATTGATGGTATTCTATGAATATTTATTTTCTAACATTTTTATTTCCTCTGTCTGGCAGGTCTATACAGCATGGCCTGTGGCAGGATTTCCTGGAGGCAAGGTTGGCCTGAGTGAAACGGCACAGAAGAATGTGGGTGTGAGGCCTGGTGATGCCATCCAGGTCCAGCCTCTTGTGGGTGCTGTGCTACAGGCTGAGGAAATGGATGTGGCACTGAGGTTTGGCTCTTTTCTTTGGTGACTATCTGGATCAAAGCTGCCCAATAGAAATATAAGAGTCACAAATGTAAACCACATAAGTAATTTTGCATTTTCTTGTAACATTTTAAAAAGTAGAGAGAAACAGGTACAATGAATTATAATAGTACGTTTTATTTAACCAATATATGTAAAAATGTATTTTAACATGTAATTATAAAAAATTACCAATAAGGGCTGGGCACGGTGGCTTATGCCTGTAATCCCAGCACTTTGGGAGGCCGAAGTGGGTGGATCACTTGAGCTCAGGAGTTCAAGACTAACCTGAGCAATATGGCGAAGCCCTGTCCCTACAAAAAGTACAAAAAATAAAATTTCTAGGCATGGTGATGTGTACCTGTAGTCCCAGCTATTTGGGAGGTGGAGACAGGAGGATTGCTTGAGTCTGGGAGGTGGAGGTTGCAGTGAGCTGGGATTGCACCACTGCACTCTAGCCTGCGTGACAGAGTGAGACTGTGTCTCAAAAAAAAAAAAAGTTACCAATAAGATATTTTACATCCTTTTTTTCAAACTAAGTCTTCAAAATCCAGTGTGTATGTTACACTTATAGCACATCACAGTTGAGACTAGCCCCATTTTAAGTATTTGATAGCTACATGTGCTGAGTGGCTAGTGGTCACTTGTGTTATATTAGACAACCCAAGCTAAATGAGTGCTATGTAATTTATAGACTAAGGACTTTTATTTTCCATGATTAGAGTATGCCCTGATATTTTAGGTGAGAGTAATTTTCATTGATGAATATTTAGCAGTGTTTTTCACCTTGACTTGCAGTGTAATCAGGGCTTCTTACAGTTGTAAAGAAAAGAGTAGATTACTGTGAGTCAAACAGAAACAAGTTTTAATTAAGACTGCAAGAAAAGAACTTGACTGTATATTTTAACTTGTTGATTATTCAATTTAGTAAAACAAACGGTCGTTACTATCAGATTTTAAAATAATCCCTCACCACAGGCAAATTTTTTGAATCTGCCTATCAAGATAGTTAAGGTATATTATCCATCCTCGTGGATATTCTATATCTAATAAGATTTTGACTCGGTTTGCATATACAAGTCTTATCAAAAGTCATTTACAAAAGCATCTTTTTATACTTTAATGTCGCCTTAGTAATAGTTTGGGGGATGTGTTTACATTATATGTAAGAACTACAAACCATTTTCTAGTTATCAGCTTGATTTTAATATGTTTTCTTCTCTTTTGCTACTATTGTAGATTTTAGACTTGAGTTTTGGCATATTTTTTCCTTTATAACAGGAAAATGTTTTCAGAGCTTATAGTAACAGTTTAATGAATAATAAAAGGCAGAAGGGACAGGAGACAATATGTTGACTACCAGCTGTATACAGAAGCTTTGTATGTATTGCACGTATGTATACACACACACACATTTACCCTTCCCTTTTTAAACAGGTGAAATAGCTTAATAAGAAGTAACTTGCCTAATATTTTATGAGGTAGTTACTAGTACTGTTCAGATTAAACTGGATTATTCCTCAGACTATGTCTTAAAACAGTGCTACAGGTAGCAGTAATTCGTTGACTGGAATTAGCATTTATGATGACCTGCAAACTAGTCAGACCTCTTGAGTGCACAGCAGTCTTAGGTGAGTAATGATTGCTTATTATAGAGGACTGTATATGTTTTAAATGAAAACTCAGGTTTGAAAATTTTGTTTTAAAAAATCTTATGTTTTAAATGTGGCAGCAGAGTATAGACAAGAAAGTTAATTTCCAATTGGGAAAATCAGTCATTTTAGTCTGCTTAAATCATTCAGTTGCAACTGAAAGATTTTATAATTAATAGTAATGTTAGAGCTCCTTCTAGTGGAAATTGTTTTATGTGCAACTATTATTTTTTTAAAAGCAAAAAAATTGGTTTGATAATTTTACTGTTCTTACATGTGTTTATAAATACCTTCTATTCAGAGTTTAACAAAAGCAATTTAAGTATAACTTGGTTTAGAGTTCCATAAACAAAAGTAAATGTACGCATTTAAGGAGATACATGCAATTTTCTCTTTAGTTTATACATATATTTGATTCATGAAATTTCCCATTCTATTTCTTGCTCTTTCTTTTATATGAATATATAGTTGATTCTCATTATTTATGTTTAGTTATGTTCTATCAAAGTTGCCTTGAACACCATTAGCAAATACTGAGACATTTCTTCTAGAGGGAAATAAGTACGTATAGACATAAATGCAACGCACACACACATAATATATGTAGTGTATATATAATATAATACATACATACACACATTTTACATAGATTATAATCTTAAAACTCCAAAATAATTCATTCTGGTAGATTTTCTTTTCTTTATTTTACAAAAGAGAAGAGGAGATTTAGAAGTGTTAAGGGACTTGCCTGAGGCTGCCCCGCTACAGGTACTAGTATTGAGATTCAAACTCCCTCCAACTGGCCCCAGGCCTGGAACTTCTTCACTGCACTGCTGTGTCCCCTATCACTTCCATTCTCTGGTCATCTCTGAATGAGAGCTGAAACAGGGTGGAGAGTCACCTTATTCTGTATGGTAACATGGGTGTTGGGTAACCCAAATTTTTTGCTGCTCTTCCGTGTCACTAATGACCGCAAATGTTTTGTGAGTATTGATTTTGGGGTACACATAAATTTTTGGGAGTTGGTAAATTTGCAAATACAACGTCCACAGGTATTGAGGATTGACTATATTGCATTATTACTGATAAAAGGGATTGGAAGCCAGGCACAGTGGCTCACGCCTGTAATCCCAGCACTTTGGAATTTGGCTGAGGTGGGTGGATCGCCTGAACTTAGAAGTTTGAGACCAGCCTGGGCAACATGGTGAAACACTGTCTCTACAAAATGTGTATATATGTAAAAATTAGCTGGCCGTGGTGGTGAGCACCTGTGTTCCCAGCTACTCTGGAGGCTGAGGTGGGAGGATCACTTGAGCCTGTGAGGTAGAGGTTGCAGTGAGCTGAGATCACACCACCACACTCCAGCCTGGGTGACAAGAGTGAGACCTATCTCCAAAAAAAAAAAAGAAAACTGGAGAACAAAGTTATTTTGACCAGATGGGCACACAGGCACATGCCACCA
Organism: Rhinopithecus bieti; assembly: GCF_001698545.2. Classification (NCBI taxonomy): domain Eukaryota; kingdom Metazoa; phylum Chordata; class Mammalia; order Primates; family Cercopithecidae; genus Rhinopithecus; species Rhinopithecus bieti. Next base: position 1,433,613 of record NW_016814921.1, read on the forward strand.
AGTCTGGCTAATTTTCTTTTGTATTTTTTGTAGAGGTAAGTTTTTGCCATGTTGCCCAGGCTGGTTTTGAACTCCTGAGCTCAGACGGTCCACCCACCTCAGCCTTCCAAAGTGCTGGGATTACAGGCATGAGCCACCATGCTCAGCTTCCAGTCACTTACACTTCCCCTTGAGCTAGACTGTCCCCCCTCTACTGGTCACTAACAGAACTAGACAGCTATTTGTCTCCCCTCCTGATATGGGCTGCTTATGCACAGAGGAGGAGGAAAAATGCTCTTGTTCTGAGAACTCTCGAAGAGCAGATTTCTTTATAAATGTATAATATTTAGATGTGTTCACTTCCTGCACTTAAGCAGCGCTCCGGGGAGACACAGTTATCATTAGGAAGGAAGGGATCTCATTTTTCCTCGGTCATGTCCTGTCTCCAGAAAAAAACCTTCATTGTAACCATTACTCCCCTTTTTCCTACTTCTGCCTCTTCAAGTAACATACTGTATAGGACTAATTTTCTTGAAGAAATAATTTGTAAGTTATACTAAGAGAATGAAGTAAGTTATTAATAAGAGCCTTTTCTCCAAGCTAGGCAACTTTATAAAGGGAATTATTAGTTTAGGTCAGCATTTTAAAAATGTTTTTGACTATGACTCTTAATAAAAAATGGAATTTTTCATCAGATTCTTTGTATATACACATCCATAGATATAGTGCTCATATACGTGCGTATGTGTATGTATGTGTTAGAAGCTAATGTTTTACAAAGCAGTATTTACCCTTTCTATATTCAGTGTACCCTGCATTTCTTACTCTATTAACAAAGTGCTGAATGGGGCTGACTGAAATGATTTCATTACCCTTGTGTTTTGAAGAACATTGATTTATGCCACTAAGGCAACAGATTCCAAATGATATTTTCATGGCTATATATTTCTGAAAAATGTCCATCATTTCAAAATTGTATACATTATTTAAGGTTGCAGGTGGATTATTCTTTTGATTAAGTCTATATTATAACTATATACATGTAATTTTATACCAGTTTAGTTTCTGATGTACCTAGTGCTGATTTCTGTCGCCTTCTCATCCTTTTAACAGTGACAAAGATATGGAAATTCATGAAGAAGAACTGACTGGTTGTATTCTGAGAAAACTAGGTGAGACAAATATTTTAAATTGTTTTCTTAAGTTTTAAGCTGCAAGGCATCAGCAAATAAAGTGTCCTTGAGGGCTTATAAGTGCACAGTAGTTTTCTTCAAAATAGCTTTGAGAATATTCCCCTCAATGAATGAATATACTTTTAAGATAGGGATGTGTTACTTTTCCTGGTTAATTGGCAGTTGAGCAGTGGAAAGAATATGTGACTTGTCTGTGGAAAGAGTCAGTGGTAGAATTGAGACTGTTCTTGCCCTTTCCAGTGAGAGATGCTATCTTGGGAGTGTTGGTTTGGGTGTGCCATTTTCATTTAGTTTATTACTGAATATGGAATGCCTGGCTATTTGTTGATGTGGTTGCTAGAATCTGAGATCTACTGTGTGTGGAGGATTTCAGAGAATCATCTTTTCCTTCTATCTCCAGATGGTGCTATATTATAGGGGAATATTAGGTCCTCAATATTTTATGACAATTATTTTATTAATACTCTGCCTTTGATTTAGTCTTTTCAGTCAGATAGTAGATGAAATATATTGCTATTTAAACATTAAACTGGTAACAAACATTATGCTAACATGTATATTTAATAAATTATTTTCTAGATGGCAAGATCGTTTTACCAGGCAACTTTCTGTATTGTACATTCTATGGACGACCGTACAAGCTGCAAGTAGTGCGAGTGAAAGGGGCAGATGGCATGACATTGGGAGGACCTCAGAGTGACTCTGACACTGATGCCCAAAGAATGGCCTTTGAACAGTCCAGCATGGAAACCAGTAGCCTGGAGTTATCCTTACAGCTAAGCCAGTTAGATCTGGAGGATACCCGGATCCCAACATCAGGAAGTACTCCTTGTATACCAGTTGATGACAGAATTACAAATAAAGCCAGTGATGTTTTGTTGGATGTTACACAGAGCCCTGGAGATGGCAGTGGACTTATGCTAGAGGAAGTCGCAGGTCTTAAATGTAGTTTTGAATCTGCCAGAGAAGGAAATGAGCAACTTGCCGAAGAAGAGAGACTGCTAAAGTTCAGCATAGGAGCAAAGTGCAATACTGATACTTTTTATTTTATTTCTTCAACAACAAGAGTCAATTTTACAGAGATCAATAAAAATTCAAAAGAGCAAGACAACCAATTCAAAGTAACTTATGACATGATAGGAGGCTTAAGTAGCCAGCTGAAAGCAATTAGAGAGATAATTGAATTGCCCCTCAAACAGCCTGAGCTTTTCAGGAGTTATGGTATGATTATCTTCAGTTTATTGCACCCAAAAATGTTAAATTCAAATTAAAAGATAGTTCACACTTATCTAGTGATTGCTCATCCTCTTTTCCTGTTTTTATTTTCTGAGTAGTGGGTGTGGTAGAAGATGTCAGTTGCTTTGGGAGATGCCAGTTAAATGGGCCATTTTCTATGCCTTGGTATTTTTAGGTTGTAATGTGAATTAGTGACAGCCTTGTCTCTTCTACGAGCGTATTTCCACAATTACCTGTATTGGATCTAGAATAAGTATCTTGTCATGCTGGGTCATCTGTAATGACTGAAGAAATAAACCATTCAAATACGTTAGATAAAACTTCTTTGTTAGGAAATGTAACTGTGTACCCATCTTTTTGCAGTGAAGCAGGTAATTAAGGGAATGGCTTGACTCAGGAAGCTCAGGGCTTCCGCTGCCTTGTTATTGCCAAGATCCTTTGCATATATTTGCTGTGTCTGATCTCTCTGCTTTTTCCTTTCTCATGAATCTTATATATACATACATGTATATATATATGTATGTGTAAAATGAACCCTTAGATTGGCATTTTGCTAGTACTTACGTATGTTTTGTGCTAGCAAACATATGTACTCTTCAAGGTGGTTAGTTGGAAAAAACTGGGATTGGTGGCTGCACTATGTTTTTTGATAATTGAACTGTGTTGTGTGGGATGGGGCTTGCAACAATGTTGGTGTCCAGTTTTCTTTTTTTTTTTTTTTTTTGTGAGACGGAGTCTCGCTCTGTCTCCCAGGCTGGAGTGCTGTGGCGCGATCTCTGCTCACTGCAAGCTCACTGCAAGCTCCGTCGCCTCCTGGATTCACGCCATTCTCCTGCCTCAGCCTCCCGAGAAGCTGGGACTACAGGCGCCCGCTACCACGCCCGGCTAATTTTTTTGTATTTTTTAGTAGAGACGGGGTTTCACCGTGTTCGCCAGGATGGTCTTGATCTCCTGACCTCGTGATCCACCCGCCTCGGCCTCCCAAAGTGCTGGGATTACAGGCGTGAGCCACTGTGCCCGGCCTTTTTTTTTTTTTTTTTTTTTTTTAACCAACATGCTTTCTCTGTTCTGTGGTCTACAGAGAATGAAAGTCATTGCTGGGGATCAGTGTTTGGGCTAGTTAGTACATCTTTCTGGAGGGGGAGAAAAAACTCTTGACTCCTTGTGATGCAAGATAAAGTTAAATTTTGTAACTCATGTTTGAACTTCTTACATTTATAAGAAACCTGGTGATGGTGAATCTAGTGTTTTCTACTTTTTCTTCCAGGAATTCCTGCCCCTAGAGGAGTGTTACTTTATGGTCCTCCAGGTACTGGAAAAACGATGATCGCCAGGGCTGTTGCTAATGAAGTTGGAGCCTATGTTTCTGTAATTAATGGTCCTGAAATTATAAGCAAGTAAGTACATGTTTTAATAGAGTAAACAATATATTTCCAAAGTGTGGTTTTTAGAAATGATTGTGTGGTATTCTATCTGATATTTTGTACATTGAAATATTTTGTTTCTTAATAATTGTTTGGAAAATAATTTTTGAAACTAATTTTAAGTATTATAGAAATATTGAAAATTCAGATTAGCTGTTATAGACAAAGCTTTAAAAACAATAAGAAATGGTCTTTAAATACGTTTTATTTATTATAGATTCTATGGTGAGACTGAAGCAAAGTTACGTCAGATATTTGCTGAAGCCACTCTACGGTACTTTTTATTTTTAAATGTTTTGGAATTAATAATCAAGGCTATATTAGTCAAAGTGAGATACTAGCACCTTATACAAAGCATAAACAGTAGTACAAAAATAATAGTGATAGTAGTAGAAATAGATTATAGATCTAATGAAATTCTATTTCTATCTAATCTTTAAAAGTTTGATAAATGTTATTAAATTACATAAAGTAGAAGAATTAAGACATAGTACTTGATAAGTCATGTGACCTTGTTTGAGCATAGAAATCCATGGCTTTTGGGTGCTTAGGTGTATCTAATATGTTTAGTTTTTCTAGTAGACTGTATTATTGTAGCTCTTTATATTAGAACTTCATTATGTTATACTTTGCTTCAAAGGGACAAATCTTTTACCCATTAAATAATGACTCTGACTGGATGTGGTGGCTCATGCCTGTAATACCATCACTTTGGGAGGCCAAGGCAGGAGGATTACTTGAGCCCAGGAGTTTGAGACCAGCCTGGGCAACATAGTGGGACCCTGTCTGAAATTGGCTGGGCACAGTGGCTCACACCTATAATCCCAGCACTTTGGGAGGCCAAGGCAGGCAGATTACTTGAGGTCAGGAGTTAGAGACCAGCCTGGCCAACATGGTGAAACCCTGTCTCTACTAAAAATACAAAAATTAGCCGGGTGTGGTGGCAAGTGCTTGTAATCCCAGCTACTCGGGAGGCTGAGGCAGGAGAATCTCTTGGACCTGGGAGGCAGAGGTTGCAGTGAGCTGAGATTGTGCCATCACACTCCAGCCTGGGGGACAAGAGCGAGACTTTGTCTTAGAAAAAAATAAATAAATAAATAAAAATAATTAGCTGGGCATGGTAGCATATGCCTGTAGTCCCACCTACTAAGGAAGCTGAGGCAGGAGGATCACTGAACCTGGGAGATCAAGGCTGTAGTGAGCCATGATTTCACCGCTGCACTCCAGCCTGGGCAACACAGACCCTGTCTCAAAAACAAACAAACAAACAAAAGCAAAACAGTGGTAGAGACATAGCTATATTACAAGTGATGTTACGTTTGACTAAGTTATAGACCAATATCCTAATACTCATTACAGTGTAACAATGAAACCTAAATTCCTGAACTCAAGTGATCCTCTCAAATAGCTGGGAACTCAAGTGAGCCTCCCAAATAGCTGGAAGTATAGGTGAGCACCACCATGCCCAACTAATTTTTGTATTTTTTTTTCTAGCAACAGGATCTTGCTGTGTTGGTCAGGCTGGTCTTGAACTCCTGGGCTCAAGCCATTCTCCTGCCTCAGCCTCCCAAAATGCTAGCTGTCTTGGTGTTTAATATCGTAATTACTGCTCTTGAATAAAAAAACTCAACCATTTTTGAAGTTTATTTTTTCCCCCAATGATAGTAGATGAAATAAGCTGTTTGTAGTCCTAGTACTGTACTGAAAATTTTAAAATTAGTGGTACACCTGATTGTTTAGTATGCTTTTGTTGTTGCTGTGTTCATGGCGGTTGAGATTTCCTTCTGTGAGAGAATTCACATCTGTTTATGAGAGAACTGATCATCTTGCAAGTTTTTATTTTAATGGTTTAAAAATAACAGGGCATTTCTAGTTTATGTCCTTTGGTTTCAAACCTGCTCTAAGGGATAGCATCTCTGGCCTTAGCTTCTGAATTTGATCCAGTCATAACAACTTAATGGGCATTACTGGGGAGAGTTCTGGGCATTACTGGAAGAGTTCTTAAGAGACTCTCATCTCTTTTTTTTTTTGTTTTGTTTTTTTTTTAGTAAAGACGGGGTTTCACCGTGTTAGCCAGGAAGGTCTCAGTCTCCTGACCTCGTGATCCACCCACCTCTGCCTCCCAAAGTGCTGGGATTACAGGCATGAGCCACCGCGCCCGGCCAAGAGACTCTAATCTCTTAAGCAGCATACTCTACTCAATTACCCAGCCTTTTAATGGAAGGCAGATAGAATAGAATATGAAGTTAGTGAGTTAGTATTTTGGGCTAGAATGAATCTAAGGTTTTTTAGCTTAACGTTATAATATCTTTATAATATTAAGTAAATTCTAAATTTGATATGTTGCATTTCAATTAAAAAATTAAAACTAAGTAAAACTTCAAATATAGATGAGAGATTTCATTTTACTTGTTTGTTTTAGACACCCGTCAATTATTTTATTGATGAGCTGGATGCACTTTGTCCGAAAAGAGAGGGGGCCCAGAATGAAGTGGAAAATAGAGTTGTGGCTTCACTCTTAACACTGATGGATGGCATTGGTTCAGTAAGTATAGCACTAGTATTGATTCTGTGTAGGATTAATTCTTAATACATGTGTAGTGGCAAAAACTATTGAATGTGTCAGTGTCTTTGGATATTTTAGGATAAAGGAAAAATATTGGCCATAGTAACTAGGGGAAAGATCTGTAAAACAATATGTTTTAGTAGATTACTTAGTAACTGCTAGGACAACATCATAACCTGGCAGGTTTTTTCTAGCATATAAAATACTATACCATGATGGATTTATTTTGTGATAAATGCTATTAGCTTTAAAACTTGAAGCAAAGATCAGTAAGGAAGATTTAGCAGTTAAATTTTAGGGGATTTTATTTTATTATTTATTATTATTATTTTTTGAGATTGAGTCTTGCCCTGTTATTCAGACTGGAGTGCAGTGGTACACTCTCAGCTCACTGCAACCTCTGCCTTCCGGGTTCAAGTGATTCTCCTGCCTCAGCCTCCTGAGTAGCTGGGACTACAGGCATGCACCATCACACCTGGCTAAATTTTTTTAAATCTTTTTAGTGGAGATGAGGTTTCACCATGTTGGCCAGGCTGGTCTCGAACTCCTGACCTCGTGATCTGCCCGCCTCGGACTCCCAAAGTGCTGGGATTGCAGGCATGAACCACTACTTCTGGCCTGAGGGGTTTTTATTAAGAAATGTCATGAATAAGTCTTATTACCCGTGTACAAATGGACTCTTTCAAGGCTTTGTACTAGGGAAATGAAAGAAAGTGAGAATAATGGAAAACGTTTTGTACAACATTTAAAAAGACCTTATTCATATTACCAGATTCTCTGATAGGGGATACATTCTTTTATTAATAAAAACTATATGCTAATTATGGCAGGAGCATTCATAGGACTAACAATAGGCATGAACAAAATTTTCTAAGACTCCTGATATCCATTAAGTAGAAAATACACTTTTATGCTAGATTGTGAATAAGTAAAGTTTTTAGAATCATACTATGTTAGAACCACAATAAATTTTAGAAATTATGTAGTATCAAGTCTCTTTTGCACATTAAAAAACTGGTCATTTAGAACTTTTTGTTTTTACTGCCTAGTGGCAGAAAGTAAACATGTGAAAATAGTATAAAGGTTTGGCATCAAGTCACTTATATACTAACATGTTAAAAATTTTAAGTCTGTAAGAGAAGGTTTGTCACCTGGTGGAGGCTGCCTGACCAACTGGTTCTCAGTCCTGGAACAGTACCTAGGAGTGATTGTCACGTCCCAGGTTTGATTCTCAGGTTATAAAGTTGGAGAATTCAGTGTTATTAGTATGTTGGAGATGATAGAGTTGTGAGGACAGACTGACCCATGATAATAACACTTACAAGAGAATGATGTATAAAATAGTATGCTAGTTTGTCCATTTATAGTCAGAGATGTGATTATTAAGCAGACCAGATGTTTGTGTTTATGGATGACCATATTTTCACCTTGATGGCAAATATAGAGAGCTGTCTTATAATTACAAGGGTTCTTGGTAAGTAGGAAATCAGATGAAAGGCTTAGTGTTGGAGAATCTTAATTATTTCAATCTGCTGTCTCTTTCTCTGCCACTGGGATAGCCTGTTGTGGTTTAGTGTTCTTGCCTTTGGGCAAGGAATGGAAACGTGATACTGATGTTTTAGTCTGAATATATTTAAGGGTCTGTTTTTGTACTTCTAAACTTATAATTCATAGATTCACTGTAGTCCATGCATTGTCTGTTGGCACATTCAGTATAATTGATTAGGTTTGAGCTTTAAAAAAATTTTTTTTAACATAAATTGCATTCCAGTTATGTTTGTCTCTGGGTCATCTGAATAGAATATTGGATAATTTCTACTGGTGGCTGATCACGATCGTAGTTCTTTATTATTTGTTTTTCCTAATTTCATTTTCATAGAGTAAAAATACCTATATATTCAAGGGTGGCTGATACTTGGATATTGGTTATATTGTTGTCTCTCTTTTCAGGAATTTAAAAATGTATCCATATTTAAAAAACAGTCTATAAGCAAGGACTTTTTAAATAACTTTCTATTAGAATCTTGTTCTATTTGAGTATTATATGTGTCACAGTCCTGACTTCCAAGTAGAGGAAAAGGACTATTTAAAATAATTAAAGCAATTATATGGTACAATATTATATATGTGTTATTTTTTATGAGAATTATATAGTTAAGATGCGAGAAGTAAGAGAGATATGGTAGATGGAGAGGTAAGTATTGGAAAACTTTCTACAGGAGGAAGCATTTAGGCTGAACATTGAAAATGTATAATAAAAGTAATAAATGTATAATAAAAATCTATTACTAATAAAAGTAATTGATAGGTAATGGAAGTGTAAGAAATAGGACTTAGTAGCCTGGACAGTTAGATGATTCAACCTTGTCTGTACAGCCAGTATGCACCTCCCACTTCTTTTTTTTCTAACTTTCAGAAAAATAAGAAATTTATTTTCATTTTATTTTGTTAGGAAGTAAGTGAAGGACAAGTGTTGGTTCTTGGGGCCACAAATCGCCCTCATGCCTTGGATGCTGCTCTCCGAAGACCTGGGCGATTTGATAAAGAGATTGAGATTGGAGTTCCCAATGCTCAGGACCGGCTAGATATTCTCCAGAAACTGCTTCGAAGGGTACCCCATTTGCTCACTGAGGCTGAGCTGCTGCAGCTGGCAAATAGTGCTCATGGATACGTTGGAGCAGACTTGAAAATCTTGTGTAATGAAGCGGGTGAGTGTGGTTGGCTATGGTGAGTCTATATTGATGCACTGATCTCCAGTTTATTTACATACAAATAATTTATATTTTTACTGATTTCTTAATGGAAGTAGCTTTGTTTCTAATTATAAAATGCGTAATTTTATTTGAAAAAATTTTGTTGGAAAACCTAGATGATTCAGAAAACTATTAAAAGAAATAAAATCACTCAATCCTACCTCTAAAGGATAACCACCATTATAGTGTATACAGTCAGCCCTCCATATCCTTGGGTTCAGCATCTGAGGATTCAGCCAACTGTGGTCTGAAAATATTCAGAAACAAAAAACATTAAAACAGTAAAAAAAATTCTTAGTATCATAACTAAGTTATGTTACTAAGTATATTTTTTATATCATAAAAAAAATACAGTATCATAACTAAGTTGACCCTTGAACTATGAGGGCTTGAACTGCATGGGTCCACTTATATATGAATATTTTTCAATAAATACTTTGGAAAATTTTCTGGAGATTTGGAACAATTTGAAAAGCTTTTCTTTAGCTTTGTTTTAGGAATATAGTATATAAGACACGTAACATAAAAAATATGGTTAATCAGCTGTTTATGTTATTGGCAAGGCTTCAGGTCAACAGTAGGCCATTAGTAGTTAGGTTTTGGGGGAGTCAGAAGTTATGCATAGTTTTTCGACTGCACAGGGATTGGTGTCCCTGACCCCCGAGTTGTTCAGGGGTAAACTATATTTACATAGCATTTACATGGGATCAGGTAAAAGTAATCTAGAGATTATTTAAATTATATGGGAGGATGTGTGTAGTCTATATGCAAATACTATGCCATTAACTGGCTTGAGCAGTCCTTAGATTTTGGTATCTTAGGGGTCCTGGAACCAATACTCCATCGATACTAAGGAATGACTATATCCTACTAGACTTATCCAAAGTATAAACACACATACACACACACACACACACACACACACACATGCATGGACATATAATCAGATCAATTGGTGGCAGAATTGATGATGACAATATTCATTGATATATTGTGCTGTGCTGTGGAAATCAGGGAGAAGTGTAAACTGGAGAATCACAATTTTCCTTAAAATTGAGTGTCATGCTGGACCCCTATTAACTTCAGTAGGGATGGTACCAAGTTTGAGAGGCCAAAGAAGAGGCCCAGAGCCAATAAATGAACCTTAGGGCTTATTTGGCAGAACTAACTTACAGGGTGGTCCAGTGGTGGTGGGTTGGACAGGAGAACTGCAATCACTTGCAAAAAGCGTGCAGCTTGTATAGCATTTTCACTTAGCATCCTCCCCCCAGCAACTTCCACATGGCAACCTCCTTTCTTAAGTTATTGCTTTCAGGTGCATCTGCCATACGCTCTGCACCAGCATACCCTTGCGTGGCCCTTACATTCTTATGCCATTCTGTCATGATATCTCTAGGGCCAGGTATGTGGAGGAGCTTTGCAGCTAGATGCTGCAGCAGCAATATAAACTACAACAAAAAAGAATAACAAATATAATAACAATCATACTTCATAGAAAGTTTTTCAAGGACTTGGGAGTTCATTAAAGCACATGGTTATAGGGTTTTAAGACTTAGATTCTGTAGTGGAAATATGGGTATTTAAGGCCTGCATGGCCTGGGTTACATCGTCAGAGTCATCAGGAATACATACACAACAGGTTTTAATTAATCTATAGGTTCCGCCCTTGTGGGGGCAGTTAAGATGTCCAGGGCCATGCGATTTTTACAAAGAAGGGTGCAGGACACACTATTTCTGTCTGCACTGCTGTCATCCACTCTAGCCCATCATCGTGTACAGCCTACCTACAGTGGGAGTGACATTAACTTGGTCCCTTACCAGGCGGAAAATATGCCATCTCATGTCAGTGGTGGGAAACTTGCTGCATGAGGTGCTGTTGTCACTGAAGGGAAATAGGTGAAGGTCACTATACCCAGTGTCGAAGTGGCCCCAGGCACTCATGTTAGCTGCCTCAGTGTGGCATGGCAGGCCCACAGTGGAGGAGAGGGGGAGCTCTCCGCAGACCTAGTAGTCTCTTCTTCCGGAGAGAGAGAACCATCTTCACCCAGTCCGCGAAGAGGTTTGCGGCACACCATCTATGGGCAAAAGGTGAGATGTTTAGTGGGTATAAGAAAGGACAAGTCCTGGCCGTTTAATAAGACACGGGGAGTTGTGTCATTCTGAGAGAGCACCACCCCTGGCAGCAACCTGATGCCTGGTTTACAATACCAAATGGACTGGCCCCCCTCTGTAATGTGTTGCAGGAGGCCAGAGGAAGACAGTGGAGGTATGTTTCATGAGAGGATGTTCATCCCCTTGCACAAGGGAGGACTAGGATTCATTATTTTAGAATTACAGCGGAGAGTATGGTATAAAATAGGTGTGACCTATATATCCTGTTCTAGGCCCTTCCACCATGGAGCAGAAAAACTAAACTATCGGGCTGGGTTTGCCATTTCCCAGAACCATGTAATGATGTGCTCCCCAGTAGGTCGGTCCTGTGGCAAGGGCAATAGCAGGTTACTTTGTGTCTCAGGTTGGGGGCAAAGGTGTGCTGTTCGTTATCCTATCTATCTGGATCCTGATGGTGGTATCACATCCTTGTGTTAGAAGAGTATACACGATGGGGTGATGAGAATGTGCATGTTCATTCAGGTTGTGCACGGCTGCTGGTAAGTGGTGTGTCCACAGAGCCAATTCCTATAGGAGTTGTTTCAACAGTCCATTCATTTGTTCAGTCAGCCCCACTGCTGTAGGGTTGTACGGCAGGTGGAAATGCCAGTGGATATCTGGGGCCTCTGCCTATTCCTGTACTTTATATCTGGTAAAGTACGAGCCCTGGTCATTGTTAATTTGTTTTTTTTTCTTTTTTGAGATGGAGTTTTACTCTTGTTGTCCAGACTGGAGTGCAATGTTGCCATCTTGGCTCGCTGCAACGTCTACCTCCCAAATTCAAGCAATTCTCCTGCCTTAGCCTCCTGAGTAGCTGGAATTACAGGTGTGCACCACCACGCCTGGCTAATTTTTTGTATTTTTAGTAGAGACGGGTTTCACCATGTTGGGCAGGCTGGTATCAAACTCCTGACCTCAGGTGATCTACCCGCCTCGCCCTCCCAAAGTGCTGGGATTACAGGCATGAGCCACTGCGCTTGGCCCATTGTTAATATTGATGGAGACTCTGTAGGCTGCACACATCTGTTCTGGTCCTTTTATGGTGGCATGCTTGCTGGGATATACTTGCAGTAGCCCTGTGCAGGTTTCTGCACAAGTTAAGGCATAATGGCAGCCATCCAATAGGGGCAAAGATCCTATGTAGTTTACCTGCCACCGTTGTGCTGGGCTCTGGCCCCAGGTGATCTTTCTGGTATCAGGTGGCAAGGGCCTGTGGTGTTCCTGTGCACAGGTAAGACGTTGCTGACAGATATGTGCTGTGTCTTTGTATCATAGTGGCAGCTCCAATTCTTTGCTATGGCCCAAAGGGTAAGTTGTGCCCTATGTCCTGTCTTCTTTTGTAACCAGTTGACCACATCGTCTGTGGGGACTCCCTTGAGGAGATGAATGCAGGTTAATTTGTCTGCCTGTTGATTTCCAGGTGGTGTAGATGCAGTGTGGGAATCCACATGGTAGATCATTTTATGCATCCCTGGATGCAATGGGGAATGTCCTTCTACATGTCAGTACCCCAAAGGAGGTGACCTGCTACTGTCTAGTCTTGTGCTTCTCATTGTAGTAGCCACATGTTGAGTCCCTTTACATTGGATTAGGTAAAAGTAATGTAGAGATTATTTAAATTATATTGGAGGATGTACATAGGCTATATGTAAATACTATGCCATTTTATATAAAAGGCTTGAGCTGTCGTTAGATTTTGGTATCTCGGGTCATGGAACCAATACCCCATAGATACCAAGGGATGACTATCTCCTATCAGACTTTTCCAAAGTACACACACACACACACACACACACACACACACACACACGTAATCAGATGCATTGGTGGCAGTATTGATGAAGACAATATTTATTGATACATCGTGCTGTGGAAATCAGGAAGAAGTGTGTGCTGGAGAATCACAATTTTCCTTAAGGAATGTCATGCCGGATGCCTGTTAACTTCAGACAACCCACCTGTGAGTACACAGGACTGTTGGGTCTGGCTTATAGAGGAGGACCATCCTGGCAGCTTACAGCTCAGCTCATTGGCTGCTATGTCCTTGGTCTATATCCATCCAGATACTGTCAGTGGATGGCTGGATGGCCATGCCTGTTCAAGTGCAAGGATTGCCTCATGACAAGATGTTTGTGTACCAGGCCTGGTCAGACATTGGGCCCTGTCCATCCTGTATGAAGGAGAGCATCTAGTGAGGCTCAGCAGCTTCCCTTAAAGACTATGTGACAGTTGTTACATAGATGACAGGGCCAAGCACCGAATGGAGCTCTGAGCTTAAGGGGCTATTAATGTGGTCCTCTGTTGCAGGTATGCATGCCATTTGGCCACAGTCTGTGTCTCCGCATTCCCAGACTTCAGTTTCTGGAAGATACCCTTTAGCCAACCTGCTTTGGGGTACTGGGTGCGTACTAGCATTGGGACCCCCTTTGTAATGTCCTCTACTTGTTGTAAGGCATAATGTATAGCACAGAGTTGTTGTTCCATCACACTATGTCTAATTTCACCCTTTTTCCGTAGCTGGGACCAGAATCCTAAAGGCATGTCTTTGCCTTTGCCACAGGCCTCACCCAAACCCCTCAGGGTAACTGGCTACATCTGGTTCACAAGGCTGTCTGCACCTGAACTCCCAAGGCTTGTATTTATTTCACTGTGACTTCAGCTGGTTCAAAGTCCTCATCCTCCTTCATGGATTAGTCTCAGTGGGCCCCCTTCTTGACTAAACAGTATGGGGGTCTAAGGAGTTGGGCCAAATGGGGAATAAAACGATGCCCATACCCTAGGAGTCCTAAGAAGGTTTATAGCTACTTTGGTGTCACAGGATGTGAATAGGACTGTACCCTATCCATAATGGCAGACTCAAGTATTTGGCCGATAAGCCTGGACTCTGGATTTTTGTCTGTGTTTATTGCTCATGCTCTGTTTGCCAGATGAGACAGCAAGGTGTGGGGGTGCAAATTGAAAGCTGGAAAGAAGTTAGCATGATATCATTAGTGTAATGGAAAACATGTACCCTTTCCAAGACCTCCATGGCTATGTAAATATCCCTGGGGCAAGATGGTAAAGGCCTGTTGTTCTTCCCAGGTGAATGCAAATTGATCTTGACTCTCTGGGGCAGTGGGGATGCTGAAGAAGGCATTGGTTAAATCAGTAACAAAGTGGTAGTGGCATGTGTCCAGTGCCTCTCCTGCCCTCTTTAGAAGGGAGGTGATATTGGTAACAGGTGCATACATTGGGGGGACTGCCTTATTTAATTCCTGGTAATCGACTGTCATTGTCCATGTTCCATCAGGCTTCCACATGGGCCATACATGGCTGTTGCATGGGCTGTGCGCTGGCTTTATAATGCCTCCTTGGGCTAACTCCTTAACAATCCCTGTGGTTTCGTTATGTTCCCCCAGCAGGCAGTATTGCTTCAGTGCTACTACTTGCTATGTGGGGTTGGCAGCTGTACTGGTGTCCATTTCACATTCCCCTTGATCACATGCTTCACCACTCTCAGTCAGAACTCCCCAGCAGTTGTTTGGAGGGTCAAGCCTGATAAGATATCCATTCCCAAGATGTATTCCAAGATGGGAGCTATCCATACTAAATAGGGTTTTGGTGGCAGTCTCCCAACTTGTAATACTCAGTTCAACCTGTCTGATCCCCCTCCATAATCATCTATTGTTATTTTAGCCCGTTGGAACCAATGAATGTCACCATGTATGAAAGTGCATTTGGCTCTAGTATCTACTAGGGCATGCACAGTCTGTTTATTCTTAGGCAACCAATATATAGTTAGTTCTACATGTGGCCTCTGGCCCCCAGGTACCCTGGCCACCATTACTCTTATCAGAATTCCAGGACCTTGGCTTTCATCCAGTTTAATGGGGTTGACACTTGCCATGCCTGTGCAGGAAGGGTGGTGGGCTGAACCTGAGGCTCCTTAGTGAAGCACTCTTCTGGTGTGAGCTTCTGCCACAGTCTGACCGGAACAGTATTAGGCTGTTTATCTATTTTCATAGTAGCTGTTCCTGCCATTACCAGGTTGCGCCACATTTGTTGGTCAGTCACCCTGATGGGCCCCTTGGCCGTCTCCTTTCCTTTGGCGCCCTTGTCTTTCATCCCAGCAGCACATACCCTTTGCCTACAGTTTCTCCGTTTCTTGTAAGTTGTTGGCTGCTTGGGCCACCTGAGACACTGGCTGTCCTACTAGGGGACTCTGGATAGACACTAGCATACCATACCACTGGTTGGGTGCAGACTAAGATGGTGTCTTTCATGTTGGCAGTGAAAAGCTCTTTGTTGGACTTTGGTGATGTTCAGCATAGATAGCATGTTTCATCCCTAATTCCCAGAGGATGTCCTGCAATTCATTCATAGTCTGCCATCGCAAAGGAGATGTGGGGATACTGCCCTCATCTGGCCATGCTTCATTACAGCCCACAACCACCCAGCTAAGGAGGGGCATGGCCTGATCGTCATTATTGGCACCATAGAGGTGCTGCCTCAGGGCTGGGTGGCATGCAGTGGATGCCATTCCACTCATCTTGAGTCTGGAGAGTACAACACCCTCCATCCTCATGTCCCATAGACAGAGAAGCCACCTCTCAATCAACTGTCTCTCTTTCTTCCTGAACCCAGCTTCTGCCCAGCTCCACTAGTTCCCCAGTGGTGTAGTGCTGCATTGTGGTACTAGTCTTTCAGGCAGAGACAAGTTTTATGGGTCTACTCCCTGCGGGCACCATTGGTCTGACTTTATCTTGGTAGAGAGGACAGGACCTCTATGGGCTTATCCCAGTCCTCACTCTGCTCCTCACTAGAGCTCTCCATTGGGTCCCCGGACTTAGGAAGATTTAGTCATACAGTCCTAACTTGGCATGGGAGCTGGCGACACTTCAAACAGGCTGCCTGACAAGCTAGGATTTCCATTTTGTCATCCTGTTTCTGCAGGTGGGACAGTAGGGTCTCTGATGTTTTAGCTTGAGCTAGTCTGGCATCTCTTTCTAGTCATAGTTCTTCCTATAACGGATAACCCGTGACCTGTGCTGGGAGCTCGGCCCCAGTGGTTGCTGGGAGCACCGTCAAGAATCGCCAGCCAGTTGTGGCTGCCACAGCTCAGGCATCTAACTTTCGTTTAGTTAGATCTACCCCTTGCAACAGCTCTTCCAGACCCTTTGGTGTTTTTGGGATGTTCCGTACTTATACATTGGGCCTAATACATCAAGGATAGTGGGTTTTGGGCCGCACATAAATGTGCTGGTCAGCCTGGGATTCCCCCCTTGGATTTCGCCTTTCCTGATCTTATGGTCTTGGTGCTCATGAGGTTTTTCTCCACCTTCCTACTGGGTTCACCAGGTGTGGTACTGGGTCCCTGTTAACTTCTGTAAGGATGGCACCAGGTTCAAGAGGCAAAAGCGACCTGGAGCTAGCAAACAAGACATAGGGTTTTATTAGGGAGAACTAACATACAGGGACAGTCCAGTGGTGGTGAACTAGACAGGAGAACCTCAACTGCTTGCAAAAGACATGCAGCTTATATAGCACTTTTATTTAACACCCTCCCCGCAGCAGCCTCCACGTGGCAACCCTCCTTTCTTAAGTTATTGCTCTCAAGTGCATTTGCCATACACCCACTACCACTGTAATGCCATTAATCCATTCCTGAGGATTAATGTCGTTATGGTCTCATGGCCTAATCGCCTCCCAGTGGTTCTACCTCTTAATACCATAACAATGTCAATTAAATTTCAACGTGAGTTTTGGAAGGGACATTCAGATCATAGCAGTTATTTTAGAGCTTTAGTTCAGAAACACAAATACTGTAACTTTTACCTCCAAATCATTGACTCATAGTTGTCTAATTTAGTAGGCTTTGAAGACCCTGCCTTTAGTCTTTTTGACCTTTTATGTGGACTGATATATGTAGGGAAAGAGGCTCAGGAAGGAAAAACAGTTAGGAAAAGAAAACTTGGAAAAGATATTTAGGAATCTTTGAATATCTTACTCTTGGTGGAGAAAATCATTTTTCTTTCATTTTATTTGATCATTACAATTTCTAAGTTATAGGAATCACAGTTGGGAGAGACTGCAGGTTATGTAGACTATCAAGGCAAATACAAACATTCTTTGAGTACATTATGCTCTAGGACTGGGTCCCATTCTGTGTAGTTTCTGTGAAGCTGCTTCTAGCTTCACAGGGATTAGTGGGCCTGGTCATAGAAATGGATTACGTAGGGATCAAAAGCAGAAGTATCAGTAGATAAGTTTGCTTCTTTCCTTGCATTAGGTGGTAATGGAGTGTGGATTGCTGTGTAGGTGTTGCTCTGTAGGACTTGCCTGTGGCATCTAGGCAAGTATTCAATGTTCAGCATGCCTTACTAGAGACTTTTTGACTTTCTAATGCATTTTATGCACTCTAGAAGGCTCTGGGATTCTTGCTGTCCAGAAACACACAGTTGATGAAGGAAAGAGATTTGTAAACAACTACAAATGTAATGATAAACTACTCATAAAAAATGTAAAAATGTAGTGACTTATGTGAGGAAAGGAGATACTGTGGTTAAATAGAAAAAATGACGTCTAAGAAGAAGCTTAAAGTAGGAGTTCTACAGTGAGAAAGTGAGAAAAGGAAAACATTATTTGACTGAATCCTCCTACCAACCCTAAAATAGAAGTATCAGACAGACTCAAGAAAGGCCTCAGAGTGAGTATCCAGCAGAGCTGGGATTTAAAGCCAAGGTCATCTTACTTCAACTTCATGCTCTTAATTAAAACGAATAAAACATGGATTTTGTTCAGAGGGGTATAAGACTTTATAATTTAATTTTAGCCTGTGATACTAAGGATAGGATCAGTTTATAAAGTAGAAAATATCCAGGTATTGAACTGATCTATTTTCCCCTAATCTAGCAGTGAAGCAGATTATGGGGGGTAGTTTTTTTTTTTTTTTTTTTTTTAGATGGAGTCTCGTCGCTCTGTCACCTAGGCTGGAGTGCAGTGGCATGATCTCAGCTCACTGCAAGCTCTGCCTGTGAGGAGTAGTTTTTAAAAAGATAGTGTTGTAATTACAGAATCCAGTAGGGAAAATGTGTGTGGTTTTGTGTATACTGTCCCAAATACTAGTGTATATTGTATTATGTAGTATCATTTTCTTTATATAGCAGATTAAGTTTAAAAACAGTATGCTGGAATTTTTTGCAAGAAAATTTTCTAAGGAGGCAGGGTGGTATAGTGTAGAATAGGTTTTGAGAGTTGGACAGACCTGCTTTTAAAATCAGGCTTGTGATCTTAGGCAGGTTCTGTGCCTTATCTGAGCCTCAGTTTTCTCCATTTGTAAATTGAGGAGATTGGAGTAGATGATATTTTAGTGTCATAATGCATTATGACATTCCCTGGACATAAGGGAGAACAAGAAAAAAATGGAAGAAAAAGAAGGATAGGAAGAATTAGAAAAAGGAAAGGGAGAAAGAAGTTAAAGAAAAAGCCCTAAGCCTCTTAAGGCCTCATCAGCTATTTTCAGTGGTCTTCTCTTTTGTATCTGTATGAATGACTTACACTTAGGTAGTCAGGGTTTTTCCCATGGTGTTCTTAGAAACAGTGCTATAAAGCAGACTAGTGTTTTTTGTGAAGTGCACTGCATTTTCTCATTGGAACAGTTATAATTTCTGACTAAAGACTGAGTAAATTATCAATTTGATTAGTAATGTGACTTAGAAAGCTGAAACAATTGTGAATCTATAAGCATTTGAAGTGGTAGGACTATGCTCCAAGTGCTATAGAATAGGCATAAGTGTATCCTACTTATTGAACATACAGCAGCATTCCTATATACTATGATGTGTGCACTGAGCACAGGGAAGAACATTCATTCTACGTGGTAGATTTGAACTACTCTCTTAGCTTTAAATAAAAAGAATTAGATGTTTGGTGTTGCATTCCACCTCAGGTTACAGCACTTATTAGGGAATAATTTGAGTTGCTCTCCGTCCTTTGAAATAACTGCCTACACAAGTTTGAACTCACATCTTTTTTGTTGTTGTTGTTGTTAAACATGGTTAAGTTTTCTTGGGCAGGTGCAGGCAGTCACAATCATTACACTGATCTTAGAATTACCCAGAAAGTTAGAATAATTGTTTTTTTAAAGCGTCATGGTAATATCTTAATATTTGGAGGCAATATTAATGACTTCTGGTATATTATAGGTGCTCAATAAGTATTTGGTTAGTTGAATTGAAGAATAATTTAACAAATGTATGTAAAATCTAAGAGACATAATTATTACCCTATACACCCTTGGTAGAGATGAATAGTATTTATTAATTTTAGAGTTGAGCTTGGTTTTGTTTGTAAATACCTTGGGAATCATCTCTTTTTTTCCACCCTTTGTTGCCTTCAGAAATCCCTGCTTTGTGCTGAGGAAAGAACTCTTAAGTGGTTATTGCTACCTTTATAAGTAGCAATGAGCAAGTTATATGTTCTATGTAATCTTCAAAAATGTAGGACAGTGAGGCCACTTTAAATAACTGATTTTAGTCCATTTTTGCCTTCCCGCTGACAGATTTCTAAGCTTTGGCTCTGATATGGCCTTTAACTACATTTGTTTAAAACGTGCTTTTCAGGAGGTGTTTTCATTGTTCACCCGTTGTTCTGTGTTTAAATGGAGTGCTTGTAAATGGCCACTGGCATATATGGGTAGTTAAGGCATCTTGACCAGATTTGTGAGTTTGACAGTAAGAGACTCCATCTCCAGGAGATGTATTTCTGGGTTTGTAGGTTAAATCTGTCTCTTTCTATTACTTCTTCCCCACGGAATTCAGGTTTGTTTCACGTGTTTTTAATTCAGGACCAATCACTTACAGCAAAGGGTCTTAAACATTATTGTATGAGAATCACCTGTAGAATTTACTAAACCAGGTTACTGAATCCCACCCCCAGATTTTCTGATTCAGTAGGTCTGAGCTGGTGCCTGAGAATGCTAACAAGTTCCCAGGTGATGCTGATGCTGGTGCTAATGCGGCTGATCTGGAGACCACATTTCGAGAGCTTTTGACGTATAGGGCATTAGTTCCTAAACTTCATTATGCGTCAGGCTCACCTGGGAAACTACACGTTCACTCACTCGAGCTCACACTTGCACTCACATTCCCACTTAAGTGTTTAAGTGTTTAAGGGAGTTAGGAAGCTGGAGGCAGGATCTATAATGTTTTCCAAGTGATTTTGAAGCAGCCAGTCTTGCCTTTGTCTGTGATTGGGTATTTGATTCGCTGATTTGGGCAAGTGGTTCTCCAACCTATGTAAGAATCATTTGTAGAGCTGGTGAAAACACAGTTCTGGGGTCTGTCCTGCTGGTTCCTGTACGTCCAGAATATCCAAGTGGGGCCCCAAATTTGCATTTCTAACAAACTTGCAGGTATGTCATTGCTGCTGGTCCAAGAACTGTACTTTGAGAATCACTGATCTAGGGCAACCAACTACCCAGTTTTTGGAGATTCTCTGTAACTGATTTAAATAACTGGATTAAATTTAGGGAATGAAATTCTTTGACTATCTCTAATAGTGTTGAGTTTCCTTTCAGAAGTTTTTTGTGATAGTAATGTGCTCTTCCAAACTATCATTTAACTTTGCCACTCAAGGGAAAATGAATGTCTAAGTTTGTTTTTCAGTTATGTATGGTGGTTCTGAATAAAACTTTAAAAGTGGCAAATAATTCTGAAAAAAAAGTCACAAGTAAAACAGTTAATTAACAATTAAGAATATAAGTAAGAATACACACGTGTGTATTTCCTAGTTAAGATTGTGGACCTGCATGTTTGTGCTTTTTGTATGTTGTTTCTCTGATGATTTTCCCTCTTGTGGACTGCCTCATAGTGAAGGAAGCTCTGTACTTTTTAACAAAAGTTGTGCACATATGTCTAATAATGGCATGAATTGAAGTGATTCAGAATTTCTTAGAACATAGTGAGCTATGCTTCCTGATTGTTTCTGTAATCTAAAGGTTATTGTTTGTTGGATACAAATACGAAACCTCTATAGTATTTATGTAGATTGCACATGCCTTTTCAGAGGACAGAAAGTTTACAATCCATACTTTGTGAGAATGATAATACATCTTTCGCAGTGTGCTTACTCTCAACATCTCTAATCTTTTATTCCAGGTCACTAAATATTTTTCATATCTTTTAACTTTATTCCCATAATGAATATGAAAGTTGGAAGTACTACAATAGGTGCTGTTGCTTTCAACCCTTAGATCTCCCATAATCTGAGCAGATATAACGTTTGGTGTTTGTGATTGGGTGTGAAGCTTATTTTCAAAAGTTAGATTTTCTTTATAATTAATTTTTGAGCTAGAGTGTGGTTTGATATGTCATGACTTGTCCAGAGATCTAATGTTTTGTAGTTCACCTTTTTAAAGCAAAGAGCAGCTGCATTTTGAAATGTTTTATCTCAAATGGACAAGCTGTTTACAAGCTAGACTCTAACACATCCTGACATTTAATGTCTATGTTTGTATTCCTCCTGGGATTAAGCTGCCTTTCTAATTAATTAGTTGCATAGCCTTTTATTAATTCCCTCAAAATTTATAATGTTTTAAATTAACAATATAGATAAGCATACTGCATTTTTTGGGAAAACATGAAATGTTAATTATGTAGCAGTGACATGAGTTTTATAAACTCTGTTGAATGTTAGAAGATGCTTACAACAATGTTTTCCAAATATAGGGATTTATTATAAACTTATCCTTCTAAGGCCGCCTGTGCCATTTCAGGAGAGTGAATATAAATAGATCTTGATTTCTTCAAGAAGTGGACTTAGTCATTTTGTTTATAGTGAAAGGAAGTATTTGCTTTGCATCTCTAAGAATTGTCTTTAGCATCCTTGTTAATTACACATCATTTCAACATGTTCTTACCAAATTCTCAGGCCTTGATAAGGTAGCATAACAGAACAGGAAGAATTAAAACTCATATTTAAATAATTGTTTTGTTATTATAGCACTTAAATCCATCTAGTTCTAGTAACAATTCTGAATCTAATAATTGTAACTTTTTCTGAGATGGAAAATTTTATCTCTTGTCCAGTGTTCTGAGATATTTTTAGCTCATTTGTCCCTCCACCTCCAACTAGCTTAGTTTAACAGGGATTTATGGAGCATCTGCTATGTATGTAATAGTCCAACTCTTATGAAAGGTTCTGTTTCTAATATTTTTTACTATTTTTTCAATTCTGTCAATGTTGTTTTCTAAGTTAGAATTAAAATATTGATACTGTAGAAATTTAATATTTTAAAATAAAGTCCAGGAAAATAATGGGATTTATTGCAAAGCCTATGGTGAGCTCTACATTCAAATGCTAGCATTATACTTTATCAGCTGATAAACGTTGAGCAAGCTGTTCAACCTCTTGGGTTATATATCCTCAGCAGCTAAGTAGGGATAACACTAGATGGTTTTAAGTGTTCTTATGAGGTTTAGTAATATAGCCTGGCAGCAGTGGTGATGGTTTATATAGGCCCTTGGTAAGTGTCACTTCATTTTTCTTTTTCTTCTTTAGCCTCTGGAAAACTGATATTTAAACATTTTCTAAAAGTTGTATTTTATGTATATTTGTGCATTTCTCTGGTAGAAGCTTATTTGGATTTTGGCAATTTTTCTGATATGAAGTGTTCTTGGTTATCCTAGTATAAGAGATAGGGAAATCTGGCAGAATCCTTTGCTTTGCTAAAGTAGTGATTTTCACTGAATCTGAATCAGTAAAAATCTTGCCCGTCAATAAGAATATGCAGACTAGAGACACAGCTTGTTTTTGGGTAGCCTCCTTGACAGATTTTCTTTCTTTTTGAGATGGAGTCTCACTCCTTTTTCCCAGGCCGGAGTGCGGTGGTGCAATCTTGGCTCACTGCCACCTCCGCCTCCTGGGTTCAAGTGATTCTCCTTCCTCAGACTCCCGAGTAGCTGGGATTACAGGCACGCACTACAACGCCTGGCTAATTTTTGTATTTTTAATAGAGATGGGGTTCCACCATATTGGCCAGGCTGGTCCTGAATTCCTGACCTCGAGTGATCTGCCTGCCTCAGCTTCCCAAAGTGCTGGGATTACAAGTATGAACCACCGTGCCTGGCTGACAGATTTTCTTGCTGAACTTTGGGTCATCCCAGATGTGAGTTCACTGTAGGTGTGTAATGGAGCAACAGTAGTAGGAATACAAGTTAAATTGATGTATATGTCATGACAGTCTGTCCAGTTCAGTGGTTCCCAACCTTTTTGGCACCAGGGACCGGTTTTGTGGAAGACAGTTTTTCCATGGACCTGGGGTGAGATGGTGGGGATGGTATCTGGATGAAACTGTTCCACCTCAGATCATCAGGCATTAGATTCTCATAAGGAGCAGGCAACCTAGTTCCCTCACATGCACAATTCACAGTGTGGTTCACACTCCTATGAGAATTAATGCTACCGCTGATCTGATAAGAGGCTGAGCTCGGGCAGTAATAGCTTGCCTGCTGCCCACCTCCTGCTGTGAAGCCCAGTTCCTAATAGGCTGGTACCAGCCCATGGCCGGTTGGTTGGGGACCCCTGCTCTAATTAATGCATTTTATAAGGGACGTATTATTGTAGCTAGATAAATAAGCAGTAATTCTGCAGCATATTTCATAAGGCAATGAATTTTCTCCTCTGTTTTATAATTCTGAAATGTAGTTATAGAATATTATATTTGCGATATTGGGATTTGTCCTACTGTGTAAATATTATGGGTATTATATAGAGATGGAATTATTTTTATCAGTGAAGTGGGTATTTTAGTATTCCTTTTGCTACTCATTTGAGATGACTGGAACTGAATGGTTTGTTTCAGAAAAAGAGGTGGTAGTTTTGATTCTGTTTAAGCTCTAAATGGCATATACTATTTACTTTGCTAGTAGAAAATTTTCTGGGTTGTTTTACCAAGACTACAAAAATATAAAACTTGAGGAAAGGTTCTCTTTCTAATTAAAACAATCGTAAAAATAAAACCAGGCTATCTAAATAAAAGTTATTTCTTTTTTTTTTTTATTATTATACTTTAAGTTCTAGGGGACATGTGCATAACGTGCAGGTTTGTTACATATGTATACTTGTGCCATGTTGGTGTGCTGCACCCATCAACTCGTCAGCACCCATCAATTTGTCATTTATATCAGGTATAACTCCCAATGCAAT
>NW_016814921.1:1458978-1462291 GCF_001698545.2 Rhinopithecus bieti
ATATTTGTTTGAGTTCTTTGTAGATTCTGGATATTAGCCCTTTGTCAGATGAATAGATTGCAAACATTGTCTCCCATTCTGTAGGTGGCCTGTTCACTCTGATGGTAGTTTCTTTTGCTGTGCAGAAACTCTTTAGTTTAATTAGATCCCATTTGTCAATTTTGCTTTTGCTGCCATTGCTTTTGGTGTTTAAACACCAATAAAAGTTATTTCTAAGAGTTATTCTTGATTCTTTTTTCTCTTACTCTTTTTTTTATCAAATCCTGTCAGCTTTGTTTTCATGCTTATTCAGAATTTGACCTCTTAAAAAAATTAACTACTTTCACTGCTATACCACAGTTCACACCATCATCAACTCTTGTCTGGACTATTGAAATACCTTCTTCTGCCTACTCTTTCTTTTTCACCTCTCATCTATATTTTTTATATTGTCTAACTTGGAAGACTTTGAATTACAGGTTTTGAAGATGAGGACAGGTCTAGGTTAGAGATATAGACGTGGGAGTTGTTAGTAGTTAACATGGTGAAGCTGTGGAAAGAATGAAATCACTAACAGAAGGTGAGTAGAGTTCCTTCATTCATTGAGCCAGGTACTGCACTGGATGGTGGGGCTACCTCAAGGAATAAGATAGACTTGGGCTCTCCTCATGAAACTCAAGACTTACAGGGAAATAGAACAGTGTATAAGATAAGTACAATACAGTGTGTTGGGTGTTATGTGAATGATCAGGGCGCTTTCAGAACGCTAACACAGTAGAAAAGTCTTGGGAAATATCGTCATTCAGAGGTTGGGTTGTTAAAAAATATTTTAAACAGGAAACTGGGGAGTGGCTAGAGAGCTGGGAAGAGAACCCGAAGAAGTGGTGCCTCAGATGAAATGAGGTAAGCATTCAGTGAGGAAATAATGTGGTATTGGTTCACACTCATTGAGTTGGATTATGTCAACCACTGTTTGAAGCACCTTGTATGTACTAACACATTTCTTCCTCACAGCAACTCTCTGAGGTTCTCTTTATTTTGTAGTCGAGGAAACATGTCAGATTAAGGTACTTTACCGAGATCACACAGGTAATAAATAGTGGAAACAGGATCAACAATGTTGATCATAGTGGAGATCACAGTTACATAAAGTGCTTAGTTCCCTACTTGGGAGGTCATGGGAGCCTGGAAGAGAGAAATTCTTGTGGTGTCTTGTACCTAGCTGCTGGATTGCAATAAATTGAAGGGTGATTGATCGAGAGTTGAAGAAGCAGATATAGTGATTGTCAATTTCTTTTTTAGTTTTGTTGGTATGTTATTATTAATATTTAGAGTTTTTGTGCTTTCCATAAAAGAGGGATAAATATAGTTAGTCCTCCCTCCTTGTCATTCCTCCCTGTCTCCAGTAAAACCCAAATTTAACTACATTTCTTTATTATTTTCCTGTTTACTTTCCTCTTACCTGGGCGCTGATTTAGTCCACCCAGCTGTGAATCTTCAGCCTCTCTTGGCATACGAATTGTGTACTCTAAGCACCTTTTAAAAACAAAAAACAAAAAACAAAAAAACTCGGTATTTTAGTAAGGTTGTTAAGCCAGGTAGATAAATAATGAAATATGAAAAATTTGAAAATGGAAGCTGTATTTAGGGCAGTTTGAAACTTAGGACTGGTGAAGTGAAATAATCTTGATGTTTTAGAACTATAGGTTGGTGCAAAAGTAATTGCGGCTGGGCATGGTGGCTCACACCTGTAATCCCAGCACTTTGGGAGGCCGAGGCGGGCAGCCACTTGAAGTCAGGAGTTTGAGACCAGTGTGACCAACATGGTGAAACCGCGACTCTACTAAAAATGCAAAAATTAGCCGGGTGTGGTGGTGCATGCCTGTAGGCCCAGCTGCTTGGGAGGCTGAGGCACAAGAATTGCTTGAACCCAGGAGGAGGACGAGGTTGCAGTCAACCGAGATCATAGCACTGCTCTTCAGCCTGGGCAACAGAGCAAGACTCTGTCTCAAAAATAAAAACGTAATTGCAAAAACTGCACCTAGAACAGAATAATAGAATACTCTTTCAGAGATAATTTAGTACATTACCTTATTTTACAGATGAGGAGAGACTATGTGATACATCTAAACTCAAGCAGTTAGTGAGAAATAAGCCTTGGCTCAAGATTCAGGTCTGGAGACAAATGTGCCTTCCACAGTACCATTACTTTTAAAATAGCAACTTTTGAAAGTGATAGAGGGTTTGGAATAGACGTGGTTCCTTTGATCAGTTTAAGTTGCAGCAGTCACTTGTAATATAAATAAGGCGAGAACTACAATAACCTTTAAGGATATTCTATTTGATTTTTTAAAAATTTATTTATTAATGGGCCATGAGAAATGGAACTTTCCTAGTGGTACAGCAAGTGTTACCACCTTGCCTATACTTAATACAAAGTTGAGGGAGAATAAAGACCCCAAATAAAACAAATTTTCTGGAGTTCTGATATTTTGAGGAAAGTACATTTTAAAAAAAGGAGACTTAGATTTTTGTTATACTTGCTTTGTTTTCATATATGTGAGTATATTATTAGCAAATTTTATGCTCAACTTCTGGAATTTAAATATGAGATCCAGATGTCCAAGTTTAATGTTACCTTTTCATGTAATTAAGTTTCTGTAGGCAGGTAGTAATTCTAAAAGAGATTGTTAACTTCTCTGATCAGTTTAATTTTATTGTTAGTTTCTAATGAAGGAGCTTAATTGTAATCTCAAAAATAATGTATAACTTAGCAAGTAATGAGTATAAAATTGTAGGATTTTATAAACATGGGACAAGATGATGTTTGTTGATTGCATCTGGAGCAGATGGTTTTGAAGAGCATGGGTTTAGAATAATTGCTCTTGTCAAGAATTGGTTGATGTGGAGCTTGAGGGGGGAACAAGTCATATACAAGTCATACATTGGAAACAGTGTGCTGACATTTGGCTCCCTAAAGCGTTTTCTTCCCTTCAAGGTATCTTGTTTTCCAGTCTTAAAAATGTTAAGAACATTGGAAAATAAAGTATTGAAAAGATAATGATACATTTTTTGTTGAATTAGCCACACCTCTTTTTTTATTTCAAAATTGTCTAAATCTTTTTTTTTTGAGACGGAGTCTTGCTCTGCCACCCAGGCTGGAGTGCAGTGGCCAGATCTCAGCTCACTGCAAGCTCCGCCTCCCGGGTTTACGCCATTCTCCTGCCTCAGCCTCCCGGGTGGCTGGGCCTACGGGCGCCCGCCTCGTCGCCCGGCTAGTTTTTTGTATTTTTAAGTAGAGACAGGGTTTCACCGTATTAGCCAGGATGGTCTC
>NW_016814921.1:1464543-1486051 GCF_001698545.2 Rhinopithecus bieti
AGTAGAGACAGGGTTTCACCGTATTAGCCAGGATGGTCTCGATCTCCTGACCTCGTGATCCGCCCGTCTCGGCCTCCCAAAGTGCTGGGATTGCAGGCTTGAGCCACCGCGCCCGGCCAAAATTGTGTTTCTTAACATAGCAGTATTGCTTCTGTATTTGTTTACATTTAAAAAAATTAACTCCAAAGTTAGTGAGAAGAGGAAATGTTGATGACTTACTTTCAGCCATATTCCTTGATGTACGTGTGTCCATTTGTTCTTCTAGTTAATTGTCTTCAGGTTTCTAAAAATATATGTATTTTTAAAAATTTAATCTTTCAGTATAGATTCCGGTATGGCCTTATTAGAAATGGTGATGGCCAGTAATTTAAACTTAGTATCATAGAATTTTAAGTTATTTAAATTTGAATAATTAGACAAAATATGTTTTAATCTTTTCATTTAGTAAATGAGGTAACCGATGGCCAAAAGGGCTGAGTCTTATTTAAAGTTGTGCCTGAGCTAGTGCTAGACCTAGAGCCATGGAGGGTTGGTTGCATTAGTATTATAGCTCCGAAGAGCTTTAATTTCTGTAAGCTCTTGATAATATATTTAACATTTAATTGATACAAATTCTGTTTTTCAACTTACATGTTATTTTCAAGAATAGCATTTGTTGTGTAAAATAGGATACGTTTATTTAGAGTCCAGAATCAATACTTCAGAGTGGGAAAGAATCTGAAGGCCTGTGGCAGGGGTCTCCAGGATCTCTTATGGCATAGCTTTTGCAAATCAGTAAACTTACCTTTTGTTCTTTTCTCATTTCTAACAATCCACCATACTTTATATCCTCACATGCTTACAAATGAATTAATAAGTTGGATTTAGGTTTATTTAAACATGTTCTTTCATATATATAAGACTGAACTCTGGAGACTTGGGATTTTATCTTTTATTATTCTATAGGGCCTCCTAATCTCTAAAGTGCTATGCTCAGTCTCGTCTCTATTTATATGCTGTTCCCCCTGCTTGGAATAGTTGGCTGCCTCTTTGGCCCCAATTCCCGTTTTATCAGGTTAACATCAATTCACCTTTCAGGCCTAACTACTTGAACTTAGATATATGTTTCAGTTTTTCATTTGTGAAATAAAGGAATGTACTAAATGATATCTGTGAGAGTTGTTAGGTCAACTAATCCTTCCTGAAACTGAGTTCGATGTTCCTGACGTGTGTTTTTGTGCCACTTTATTCTTCCCATGTCACAGTACTTGGCATAGTTTATAATAACTACGTGTTATGATGTGTCTCCCCTATTAGACTGTTAGCGCAGTGAGAGACTGATTTGCCTTCTTGTGCATCCTCATATGTAAGAGCTCAGTACATTTGTTTAATAAAGTAATTATGTCTAGGAGGTTCTTGTTGAATATTTTGAGCGAATAGATGAGTTAATATTGAAAAGAGTGCCCATGAAAGAGTAACTCCCGTGGCCAATGAATATATCTTCCCAGTGGTTTTATAATATAATAATACTTGAATAATTGCTTTCCTTTAACATTAATTGTAACTGAATTGGCAAGAAATATAAGAACAGTGGTCCCATTACTGAGAACTGTTTTTTAGAAATATTTTCAAAACCAGTTTGGTGCAGTGGCTCACACCTGTAATCCTAGCACTTTGGGAGGCCAGACCAGGAGAATAACTTGAGGTCAGGAGTTTGAGACCAGCCTGGGCAATGTAGCAAGACTCTGTCTCTAAGAGAATTAGAGACAGAGTCTCTAATTAGCCGGTGGTAGTGGTGTGTGTCTCTAGTCCTAGCTACTTGGGAGGCTGAGGTGGGAGGATTGCTTGAGTCTAGGAGTTGAGGCTGCAGTCAGCTATGGTCGTGCCACTGCAATCCACAAAGTAATGGCATGTAAAAAATGCTGTTATCTCTCCTCAAGTTTTGTTTGTCTTCTTTAGTCGCGCTGCCTTTCGTACCAAACATATTCATTTGTATAAAATATTCTGGCAAATCAAAACTCTCTGTGAGTACTGTAAATCATATAATCTATATTTTGTATTCTAGTATATTTTGCACACTGGTCAGCTTATAAATATGTTCTGCAATGATTCTGAGCCTGATCAGAATTTCTTTATAGAAAATTCCCAAAACTGATTTTAGTATTTTTTTAAAGAGGTGGGGTCTTGCAGTATTGCCGAGACTGGTCTTAAATTCCTAACCTCAAGTGATCCTCCCACCTCGGCCTCCTGAAGTGCTGGGATTATAGTTGTGAGTCACTGTATCCAGCTCCAAAACCTTTTTTATGGATTTTTTTTCCCTAGATCATCATGGTTTTAATTATTCTGATTAGAAAGTACTCTAAATAAAAATATTTTCCTGTTTTAGTAATAAAATATTAAGGAATAAACTTCATTGTATATATGCATATGGATACTTAGAACTGAGTTTTTTCATTTTATTAATTTTTTTTTAATTAATAGACTTTTTTAGAGCAGTTTTAGGTTTACAGAAGAATAGAGCAGAAAGTACAGATCATTTCCATATAACTTCCCTTTTTTCCAGCTTCTCCCATTATTACTGTCTTGCCTTAGTGTGGTACGTTTGTTATAATTGATGAGCTAATAGTGATACAATGATATTTCATTTTAAATTGCAGTTTATAGTTTCTAAAACTACCATCCCTCTTATTTAAACCAGCTTCTGTGTTGCTTTATTTATAGTTTTTTTCCTTTCACCACACTTTTACATACTTTTAAAATAACCTTCTTTCTTGAAGTATTACATATATACATAAGAGAGCATAAGCTAAAAGATCCATGCATTTTCCAAAGTGAACACATTTGTGTAACCACCACTCAGATCAAGATACGGAGCATTACTAGCTTCCTGGTACCCCTCTCAGACCCTTTCCCAGCCACTACATGCTCACCTCGACCCAAAAGGCAACTACTCTCGTGGCTTTGAATGCCATAGATCAGTTTTGCCTGTGTTGTCCCCTCTTCTTTCACTTGTTTTATGGTTTGGGAGCTTCATCATTTTATTCTGTATAGCAGGAGTTCATTTTTATTGCTGAATTCGATTGTTTAAGTATTATGAGTAATGCCATGAACATTCTTGCACATGCCTTTTGGTGCACAAATGTATGCATTTCTGTCTATTATTTGTCTAAGAGTGGAATTATTGGGTTATAGGATTCTTTTTACTAAATACTGCCAAAACATTTTTGTAGCGATTTTACCAATTTACCTTTCTACCTGTTGTGTGTGAAAATTCCAGTTTCTTCTAGTGGATGCTGACATGGAGTTTATAGCAGTATTTCATTGTGGTTTTAGTTCCCTGATGACTGAGACTGAGTACCTTTTTATCTTTGAATTGACCATTTAGATGTCTTTCTTTGTGATGTGCCTGTCAAGTATCTATTCAGTTTTCTGTAGGGTTACTTTTAAAATATATTGATTTGTAGAAGTTATTAATATAGCTTAGTTGTGAGACCTTTGTTAGATATATGTATTTTAAATATTTTCTACTCTGTGGCTTGCATTTTATTCTCTGTAGTATCTTTTAAGGAACAGAAAGTTTGTAATTATATATTTATTATAATATATATTGATATAAAGGATCCGGTTCATCAGTCTTTTCCTTCGTGGCTGGTGATTTTTATAGCTAGCTTAAGAAATCTTGGTCAAATCTACTGTTAGGTATATTTTCTCTTATCTTCTTGATGCTTTTATTGTTTTTCCTTTCATGTTGCTATCTTCAATTGTTTCACTTTTTTCATGTAGATATGTTTTACCAGTTATTGAAATGACCATCCATTTTTTCCTTGCTTCTGTGTTACCTTTGTTGTATGTAAATCAAGGGTTTGTGTTCATTTTGGATTCTCTGCTCTGCCTCATTGGTCTCTTATCCTTGTCCACCATACTGAAATGTCTTTAGTACTTTCAGCCTTAGCAAAAGTCTTAATTTCTGGAGGGTAAGTGATATTTTTTTAAAAAAACAAAAAAAAAGGTCATCAAAATTTTCTTGACTATTGTTGGCCCTTTGCATTCCCGTAAAAGTTTTAAAATCAGTGTGTCAGGTTCTTCCTTCTCCCCATCTAGTAAACTGACTTGCATTTTGATTGGAATTATTAAGTCTTTCAATCAATTTGGAGAGATTTGGGAAGTTAATACCTTGTAATCCATGAACTTCTTAGATCCCTTCATTTTATTTTAGATTTTCTTTAATTTCCCTCAAGATAGTTTGGTAGTTTTATGTGAAAAGTCTTGCATACTATTCATTAGATTTATTCTTAGGTACTTTGGTTTTTTGAATGCACTTATGAATGGCATTTTGTAAAATTTCACTTGTAATTATTTTATGTTAGTATAGTCACGGACTGCATAATGATGTTTCAGTCAAGGATAGATGGTATATACTACAGTGGCCCTATAAGATTATAATGGAGCTGAAAAATTCCTGTCACCCAGTGACATCATAACCATTGTAAAGTAGTAGTGTAATTAGTATTATTATTTTTAAATTTGGTGTAGCCTAAGTGGATAGTGTTTACAGTAGAGTATAGTAATGTTCTGGACCTTCACATTTGCCCAGCACACACTCACTGACTTACCCAGAGCAACTTCCAGTCGTATAAGCCTCATTCATGGTAAGTGCCCTACACAGGTATAACATTTTTAAATCTTTTATACTGTATTTTTACTGTACCTTTTCTTTTTCTATGTTTAGATACGCAAGTACTTACCGTTGTATTGTAGTTACCGATAGTATTGAGTATAGTAACATGCCATACAGGTTTGTAGCCTTGCTGTATAGTAAGCCATACCATCTAGATTTTCATAAGTATACTCTTTGATGTTTGCACAATGACAAAATCACATAAAGACACATCTCTCAGAACATATCCCTGTCATTAAGCAACTCATGGCTATATCTAGAAAAAGTAAAATAATTTTTTTTTGTTTGTTTTGAGAGAGTCTCGCTTTGTCACCCAGGCTGCAGTGCAGTGGCAGGATCTTTTTAAATCTTTTATACTGTATTTTTACTGTACCTTTTCTTTTTCTGTGTTTAGATGTACAAATACCATTGTGTTACTGTTCCCTACAGTATTGAGTATAGTAACATGCTGTACAGGTTTGTAGCCTAGGAGCAATAGACAGTACCATATAGCCTAGATGGATAGTAGGCCATACCACCTAGATTTGTATACGTATACTCTATAATGTTTGCAAACAACAAAATCACATAAAGACACATCTCTCAGAACACGTCCCTGTCATTAAGCAATGCATGGCTGTGTCTAGAAAAAGTAAAAAAAAAAATTTGTTTTTGAGACAGTCTTGCTTTGTCACTCAGGCTGGAGTGCAGTGGCACGATCTCAGCTTACTGCAACCTCTGCCTCCCGGGTTCAAGCAATTCTTGTGCCTCAGCCTCCTAAGTAGCTTAGTAAAGATGGGGTTTCACTATGTTGGTGAGGCTGGTCATGAACTCCTGACCTCAAGTCATCCCCCCGCTTTGGCCTCCCAATAGAAAAAGTAAATTTTTTTATATTGACTGTGTCTACCTACCTTGCCAGATGCACTTATTAGTTTTAATGGTGTGGGCCAGGCACAGCGGCTTATACCTATAACTCCAGCACATTGAGAGGCCAAGGCGGGAGGATCCCTTAAGCCCAGGAGTTTGAGACCAGCCTGGGCAACATAGTGGAACACCATCTCTACAGAAAATTTACAG
The DNA here is from genome assembly GCF_001698545.2 of Rhinopithecus bieti. Taxonomy (NCBI): domain Eukaryota; kingdom Metazoa; phylum Chordata; class Mammalia; order Primates; family Cercopithecidae; genus Rhinopithecus; species Rhinopithecus bieti. The sequence continues at coordinate 1,470,257 of NW_016814921.1, forward strand.
AAAAACTGAGCGTGGTGGTATGCACCTGTAGTCCCAGCTACTTGTGAGGCTGAGGTGGGAAGATTGCTTGAGTGTGGGAGGTTGAAGCTACAATGAGCTGAGATTGCACCACTACACTCCAGACTGGGTGACAGAGGGAGACCCTGTCTCAAAAAAACCACAAAAAACAAAATTTTAGTAGTGTGTATGTAAGTTCTTTTGATTTTTTTTAATCTATCAGTTATGGTCTAGTTTTCTATGTATACATTTCAAATAGTAAGTTTTAAATTTTATTTTGTTCAACTCTACACCAATTTTTTCTTTTCCTTGACTTACTGTACTAGATAGGACCTCTGACAGTATTTAAGAGAAGTGGTAACAATAGTAATCCTTATCTCATTCTTGATTTAAGAGAAAGTTTACAAACTGTTACTTAATATTAAGAATTTTTTTTTCTGCTGTATGTGTGATAAGGAGGTTTGTATCTATTCCTAGCTTTTTAAAAAAACATAATTAATGATATTTTATCACATTTCTACATTTATTGAGATAGTCTTATGATCTCTTTATTCTGTCAATGTGAAGAATTATGTTGATTGATTTTTAAATGTTACATGAATCTGACTTTCCTGTAATATAGCCAACTTGTCACAATTTTGTAATTCTTTTTAATGTATTGATCTTTTGGCTGATGTTTTGTTTAAGATATTTGCACCTATGTTCATGTGAGAGATTGACCTGTAATTTTTTTTCTTGTAATACCCCTTTAAGATTTGGGGAGCGGGATTATGCTACCCGTGTGAATGAAGTTGGGAATTATTTTTTCTCTGGAACAGTTTTTAAAAAATTAATGTCATATTCGTCCTTAAGTATTTGGTGACATTTATCATTGAAACCATCTGTGCTTACAATTTTCTCTGTGGGAAAGATTTTAATTATAGATTTAATTTCTTTAATACCTATTGAAATATTCAAATTGTATAGTTTTTTTGTTTGTATATTAGTTTCGGTAAATTTTTTTCCCCTAGAAATTTGTTCATTTTATCTACATTTCAAATTATTTGGCATAAAGTTATTCCTAGTATCCTCTTATCTTTTTAATGACTGTAGGTTTTGTAATGATGTCTACTTTTTCATTCCTAATATTGGAAATGTATCTCTTCTCTCACATTTTCAGATAACCAACCTTTGGCTTTATTGGTTATTTTTTTAAATTGTGCATTTGTTTTCTTCATTATTTCCCTCCTTCTTTTTTCTTTTTGGTTTAATTTCTTCTTCTTTTCCTAATTTCTTAAGATGAATGCCTCATTGACTCAGTCTTTTTTTCTATGTACATTAAGCCTACCAGTGTCCCCTTCAGTACTGCAGTAGCAGCATCCTTCAGATTTTCATGTTATATTTGTATTATTATTCAGTTGAAAACATTAAGTTTTCATTGTGATTTTTTGTTGAACCATGAGTTATTTAGAAATGAATTAACTGATTTTCAGATATTTGTGTATTTCTTAGCATTTTTTTGTTACTGATTTTGTTATTCATTCTCCTGAGGTCTGAGAACTACGCTTTATGATTTCAGTCTTTGAGTTACATGGAGACTTGCTTTGTGTCCTAGCATAGGGTCAGTTTTGGTAGATATTTCAGGTATGCTGGAAAACAGAGTTATTTTATTATTTTGATGTTGTTTTTTAATCTATACCAATTAGGATAAGTGAGTTAATTTTGTTTTTCATATCTTCTGATATCTTCTATATATTCTTTTTAAAAATTTTGGCTAATAAGGGAAGTATGTTAAAACCTGCAAGCAAGGTCTGTTTCTACATTTAGTTCTGTTTACTTTTGTTTTATATATTTTGAATTTTGTTATCAGGCATGTATTAATTTAGAATTTTGCATATTCTTGGTAAATTGGCCCTTTTATTACCCCAAGTGTCTAGTGATGCTTCTTACTTAATGCCTGTTTGATAGTAGATATAGGTGCACTGTTATCCTTCCGTGTATATTTCATTCTGTGTATATTTGCATAGTATTCCTTTTATTCTTTTACTTTCAACCTTTCTATATTCTTATATTTCAGATACATCACTTGTATGCAGGGTAAATTGGGGTTTTATTTTTTTAATCCAGCTGCTGTTGTCATTGTTTAAATTCAAGTACTTAATGCATTTATATTTAGGGTAATACCTTAAAATACTTAGGTTTAATCTGCTTCCTTATTTGCCTCACTTGTTGTATATTTTTTTTCCTGTTTGTTTTTTTTTTTCATTATTTTGGAATAGGCAAGTATTTTTATTATTTCATCCTCTTCCCATTGTCTTTTTAGTTACACATTTTAACTTGGCCTTTAGTGAATATCCTACGTTTGTCTCCTTGGCTTATCAGGGACTAGTATGCATTGCAAACCTTGCAACACATTATTTTTTGGTACACTTATTATTTGGGTACATTAAGTTGTGCTATGTTTATTACAGAATCAGTCTTTGTACTTTACTTTTTTGGAGACAGGGTCTCACCTGTCACCCAAGTTGAGTGGCTGAGTGCAGTAGCATGATGATGGCTCACTGCAGGTCTTGACTTCCTGAGCTCAAGCAATCATCGCATGTAGCTAGGATTACAGGTACGTGCCACGAAGCCTGGCTAATTTTTGAGTTTCTTTTAGAGATGGGGTAACACTATGTTGTCCAGGCTAGTCTTGGACTCCTGGATGCAAGTGATCCACCCGTCTCAGCCTCCCAAAGTGTTGGGATTACAAGTGTGAGCCACTGTGCCCAGCTTGTACTTTACTATTTTTTAACTTTTGAAAAATTCCATGTTTCTCTTGCCTTTGTTTTTCCTCCGGTGAATTACTATTTTCTTTCTATGTTCAGACGAGTGGAGATTTTTTCCAGCTTAAGTTCTGTAGTTTGTATTAGAAATAGTAGAGATTTTGGTATTTTATAAATACATTTATATTACAATATTAAATATACTTTTAAAAACCACATATTGCCTGCGTTTTCCAAACTCCTTCCTTAAATGAAAATAATGTCTCATTTATTGTCCAATTTTATGTTTGCATGATATAAAAAAATGTGACAGGCAAATTATTAGACCATTTTCCCTGTTTCAGTTTTTCTGTCTCAGTAGAGTGATGTATCTGGTCCAAATGAGAAATATTGGCAAGTATTGCTGGATACTATCTGGCATTGAAGTATTTTGATTACATCCATTTATGTTAGATGTTTTAGGAACATCTTAAATTTTTTCAGGCCACAAGGTGCTGTTTGATACAACATAGCACTGCATAGATACTCCTCAACTTATGATAGGGTTATGTCCTGAAAAAACTTGTGAGTCAAAATATGTGTGTAGCTGACTTGGAACTGTGGCTTGCTGCAGCTGCCCAGTGTTGCAAGAAAATTACTGAATTCATATTGCTTTTGTACCACTGTAAAGCGGAAAACTCTTTTTTTTTTTTTTTTTTTTTGAGACGGAGTTTTGCCCTTCTTGCCCAGGCTGGAGTGCAATGGTGCCATCTTGGCTCACCATAACGTCTGCCTCCAGGGTTCAAGCGATTCTTCTGCCTCAGCCTCCCAAGTAGCTAGGATTACAGGCATGCACCACCACACTTGGCTAATTTTGTATTTTTAGTAGAGAGAGGGTTTCTCCATGTTGGTCAGGCTGGTCTCAAACTCTCGACCTCAGGTGATCCGCCTGCCTCGGCCTCCCAAAGTGCTGGGATTACAGGTGTGAGCCACCACTCCCAGCCATAAAGTTGAAAACTCTTAAGTTGAACTGGAATATTTTTTAATGCTTCTGCTCCATTTAACTAATGAGTATGTTGAGTAGTAAATCAACCCAATTTATCATCGTCTTGGTCCAGTTTGTGCTGCTATAACAAAATACCGCATACTTGGTAATTTACAAAGAACAGAAATTTATTTCTCACAGTTCTGGAGGCTGGAAAGTCCAAGATCAAGGTGCTGGGAGGCTTGGGCTCAGTCTCTTTGCATCCAAGATGATGCCTTGAATGCCGTATTCTCTAAAGGAGAGGAACATTGTGTGTCCTCGCATCGCAGAAGAGTGAGATAGAGTGAGCCCACTCCTGCAAGCCCTTTTTATAGCTGCGTTAATCCATTCATGAGGGTGGAGACATCTATCTTTAGGCCTCACCTTCCATCAGTGTGTCATTAGGGATTAAGTTTTAACATGAGTTTTGGAGGAGACAAAACAATTCAAACCGTAGCAGACATAAAGATGTCAAGAATTGTTAAGGGCCTGAGGTTTTACTCTACTTGCTGGCTAACAGATTTTGTTAGTGCCTGTGGAAGAGTCAAAGGACAGAATATTGCGGCAACATAATTAGCTAGGGTAGCAGCATTCGCACCTCTTCCGGAGCCTCATTTTTCACAGAGTGATACAGAGGGCTCCCTGACACCTGAACCTGTATAAGCTTGCATCACAGTAGGGGAGCCTTGAATTGTAGAACCTGAATCTTTTATAATGGACAGTAATCATGTCTATCCTTTGCTTTGGAGAGAGACACTTTATTTTCCTGCATACCAACATCCTTCAAAAGATAGTCTTGAACAGAGGCAGTCGGTGATTTTTCTCTCAAGCAGAAATGCAAGAGATGTGAAGAACCATCTTTCAGCATTTTGTAAGGCAGAAAAAGTAAGTTGGTATTTGTAAGATGGCCTAAGTAAGTGACTTGCTGTCTTTAGGAAGCAGGGGATCTATTTTTGGAGCTTCTTCATACTATTCATTGCTTTTTCTTGGTAGTGAAAGATTCTCAACCCTCTGTTTTGTGGAGTTTTGTGTCTTTTTATTAATGCTTCTGTTTATATATAAAAGTTCAAATAAGTGAAAACAAAATGATGGAGTGGTATCATTTTAATTTAGTAAAACTGTATTGAAGTATAGTGTTTTGAACAAGAAAGATTAAAAAACCATGGGAGCTAGCTGGTGTTCCAGGACAACTTCAGATATTCAGACTGGGTTTCTGAGAGATCTCTGAGATTAAACTCCTTCAAACTGGAATTTTATTAAACAGTCTTAACACAAAGAGCATCTAGTGACTTACTGTCTTCTAGACTAAAGGTTATCACAGATCAAAGGGCTCTAAATCTCACAATCTAATGGAGGGCACATTCACTCTTGTCAGTGTTTAAACTTCAAGCAAATAGCAAAGACAAGGAACTTAGTATCTAACTTCTCAAGTCAGCATGATATCTTTGAATTTATTTTGGATCTCTCTAAATTTGACTTTGTTGACTATCTTCTTGGCTGCTTTAGTACCTTTTATTCTATGTCATCCTATTTTTTTCTCTGCCCCCCCCCCCCTTTTTTTTTTTTTTTTGAGACGGAGTCTTGCTCTGTCCCCAGGCTGGAGATCAGCTGGCACGATTCTAGGTCACTGCAGGCTCCGCCTCCTGGGTTTACGCTTCTCCTGCCTCACGCTCCCGAGTAGCTGGCACTCAGGCCCGCCACCTCCGCCACTAATTGTTTTATTTTTAGTAGAGACGGGGTTTACCATTGTTAGCAGGATGGGTCTCGATCTCCTGACCTCGTGATTCGCCGCCTCGGCCTTCCAAAGGTGCTGGGATTACAGGCTTGAGCCACCGCGCCCGGCCTTTCTCTGCCTTTTAAAACCATCATTTCTTTTTATGCTATTCAATTGATGGGCTTTCCTAAGATTGAGCCTTCTACATTTATTCCTCCATCCCTGACCCCCTCACTAGCCTCCCCTTATAGATCTCTCCATTGCTATAATATCACATCTTATCTGTATGCACATCACTCTGAAGTTTACTTTGCTCTTGTATTCCAAAATCACATTTCCAACTGCCACCTGAAAGTTTCCTTGCAGGTGTTTTCCCAATACCTTAAAACTTTGTGACTCTAGTGTGAATGTATTTACCAAAAGGGCAGGGGCAAAAGCATGTTTTAATTTTAATATTTTACTCTTTTAAAAGAAGTTCCCCAAACAAATTATTTTGATAAATCTTTATGGCTTTTTATGGATGTTGTTTTGAAATTCTATTTTATATTTGTAAATTATGCTTTCTCATATTAAATATTTGTCATATTTTCATTGCCAAAACTAAGTGCTTGGAATTTTACATTTATCCTTCACATTCTTCCACCTCCCTTCCCACCTCTCATCCCCTCCCTTACAAGGACAAAATGTTTTAAATGCTGTAATCTTGCATGGGGTTTGGGTTTTATATTATTTTTATTGGTGATAATTCTGTCACAGGATCCTTAGGGTGTCACTTTTCCAGCCAGAAACCTCTGTGGCTGGTGGCGCCTCTGCCTGAGTTTTGCTCGGACCCACTGGGCTTTTCTGCCCGCTTGGCCCAGCAGGCTGTACTTGGCTTGTGCTATTGGCCTGGATCCTACACCTGCCGAGGGTGAGCCAGGCGCAGAGCTGTGAAGAGGGTGTGAGTGAGCCCAAGGTCTGGCCACTGCACACAGCCAGGCATGCTGGCTGCAGTGGAGTGGACAGCTCTAGGTGCAGGCACAGTCGCCAGCTCTGTGTGAGGATGTGGCTGGACCAGGCGTACCACAAGTGTTTTCCCCCGTGGGCACCAGGGAATGTGGTGGTACTTGGAAGCTTGGAGATGTTGGAAATAGCAGAGCCCCAAAGAGAGTGTCACAGCTCTGGTATCACAGCTCTGATCACAGCCCTTGCTTCTGGGCTCCCCAAAGGGCCACAGCTCCTCTTCTTCTTGTTACCTGCAATGTGGTGACCAGTGGGCCTGTTTCAGTCCTGTTTGTGTTATAGCTCTTTCAGTCCTGCCATTTGGCAGGTCCTGAGTTCTTGTCCAGCCTTCAGGAAGAATGAGGTATGTGGACAGCTGGAGGGTGAGCAAGGCAAAGAGGAGCTTCATTGAGCAACAGAACAGCTCTCAGGAGACCGAAAGTGGGTAGGTCCTTCTGCCATCAGGTCGTTCTGAGGAGTGTCCAGCTCTCAGCAGAGAGGATACCTGGAGTGGGTAGCTCCTGTCCACAGGCAGGCCGTTCTCACAAATGTCTAGCTCTCAGCAGAGAGGACACCTGGAGTGGGTAGCTCCTTTCTGCAGGTAGGTCATCCTGACAAGTGTCCTGCTGTCAGTGGACAGGAGACCCAGAGTCGGTAGCTTCTTTCTGTAGGCAGGTCGTCCCAATGTGTGTCCAGCTCTCAGTGGAGAGGAGACCCGGAATGGGTAGCTCCTATGTGGCATCCTGACTAGTGTCCATTTCTCAGTGGAGAGGAGACCCAGAGTGAGTAGCTGCTATCCTCAAGCTGGTTAGCCTGATGAGTGTCCAGCTGTCAGCAGAGAGAAGACCTGTAGTGGGTGGCTCCTTTCTGCAGGCAGGTTGTCCCAACGAGTGTCTAACTCTCAGCAAAGAGGAGAGCTGGAGTGGGTGGCTCCTTTCCACAGGCAGGGTGTCCTAACGAATGTCCAGCTCTCAGTGGAGAGGAGACCCAGAGTGGGTAGCTCCTTCTTGCAGCTGGTAGTCCTGACGTCCCCTTGAGTCTGGCTGAGTAGGGATTTTATGGGCTTCAGAGGGGAGGAAGTGCGTGCTGATTGGTCCAAAGGCAGACCCAGAAAAAGCACCATAAGTTCTTGCTCTGGGCCGCCGACTTTACCCAGTGCTGACAGCCTGCCCTCCATGCTTCAGGCTGTCCCTGGCTTGAAGGTGGGGCTTTACCAGGGACTCACTCCTTTCTGCCCAAGAGCCTCTCTGCCTCCTGCTGCCATCAATCATGTCGTCCATGGTGCCCAGACTGTTCGTGCTGAGGGGTGCTTGCAGAACTGCTCTGAGCCACCCTTAGCCTCCCTCCCATGCTCACTGGCACACAAAGTCTGGAGGGGACCAAGGTGGCAGGGAGCTGGTGTGTCAGTGCCACCTTGAGCACATGAACACCTAGGTGGGTCATGACAGTGGCTTGGCTCAGCCTTAACTTTGGTCTGAAATCAGAGCGGACAAAAAGTTTTTCTGGGATTGGGGAGAGACCAGGCAGTAGAAACAGGCACTTCGGAGCCTGTTGGGGCAGGAGGTACTTCCTGGGTTCTCGAGAGTGGAGGGATACCTGGGTCCACAGCCATGGCTGGGTGGCTGCAGCTGTGCCTGGGTAAGTGGAGCTCCCACCCCACCAACTTGGAAAAGAGCAGGATTCCTGCCTGCTCCCAGCTCCCACTGGCTTCGTGGAGTACGCAGCCCTGGCCATGCCTCCCCCACTGCAGCCAGTGTCTTCACAGTGACCACTCCAGATGGGCCACCGGAGCCATCAATTCAGTCTGTATTTATTAAGGAGAAGACAAATCTTCTGTTACTTTCCTCTCTTTGTAGGTCTCTGTGCCTTGCGAAGAATCCTGAAAAAACAGCCTAACCTCTCTGATGTCAAGGTGGCTGGACTGGTGAAGATTACTCTGAATGATTTCTTGCAGGCAATGAATGACATCAGACCCAGTGCCATGAGGGAAATAGCAATTGATGTCCCAAATGTAAGTCATTTATATCCCACACTAGCTACACTGTTTGAATTAAACTCTGAGAAAAATTTAGGACAACATGGTACAACCCCATCTCTACAAAAAGTACAAAAATTAGTTGAGTGTGGTGGTGCACACCTGTAGTCCCAGCTGTCACTGAGGTGGGAGGGTCATCTGAGCCCTGGGGAATGTTGAGGCTGCAGTGAGCCATGGTTGTGCCATTGCACTTCAGCCTGGGTGACAGAGTGAGACCCTGTCTCAAAAACAAAAAACGAAACACCCAAAAAACTATGTTACAATACTACAAGCAGGATACTTCTATTGATACAATCCATTGATCTTACTCAAATTTTTTCAGTTTTACTTGTGTGTGTGTGTTTATTTAGTTTATACAGTTTTATCTCATGAAAAGGTTTGTGTATTCATCACGGGATACTGAGTAGTTCCATCACCACAAAGATCCCTCATGTTGTCTTTTATAATCAAACCCACCTCATTCCTCCCCTCATTTCTAAATTTTTATTTCAGAAAGTTTATATAAATGGAATCGTACTGTATATGACCTTTTAGAATTAGCTTTTTTCACATGTGAGTAAGATCGTTTGTCTTTTTGTGTACCTTAACTTATTTCATTAGGTATTATGTTCCCCAGATTCATCTATGTTATTATAAATGACAGTATTTTCTTCTTTTTATAAGGCCAGATAATATTCCATTATGCCACATTTCTTTATACCATTATACCACATTTTCTGTCTGTTCATCTGTTGAGGGACACTTAGATTGATTCTGTATCTTGGCTGTTGTGAATAATGCTGCAGTGAACATGAGAGTGCACATATCCTTTTGAGATATTGCATTTCCTTTTGATATGTACCCAGTAGTAGGATTGTTGGATCTTTTGGTAACCTAACATTTTGAGGAACCACCAAACCGTTTTCCATAATGTCCGTACAACTTTACATTCCCACCAACAGTGTACAAGGGTTTCTTTTTTTCCATATCCTTGGCAACACTTACTTTCATCTTTTTGATAATGGCCTTCCTAACAGATGTAAGGTGATATCTCATTATCGTTTTGATTTGCATTACCCTGATGATTAGTGGTGTTGAACATATTTTCATATACCAGTTAGCCATTTGTATGTCTTCTTTTAACAAATGTTACTCAGATCCTTTGCCCATTTTTAATCAGTTTGTTTGTTTTTTTTGCTTTTGAGTTGTTTGAGTTTCTTAATATATATTTTAGTATTTTGGATAGTAACCTCTTATCTCATATATGGTTCACACATGTTTTCTCCCATGCCATAGGTTGTCTCTTTACTCTGTTTCCTTTGCTGTGCAGAGCGTTCTAGTTTGATGCAGTCCTGTCAATTTTTGCTTTTCTTGACTCTGCTTTTGGAGTGTATCCAAAAATTCATTGCCCTGACCCACGCCATGAAGCTTTTCCTTATGTTTTCTTCTAGTAGTTTTACAGTTTTAGGTATTGTGTTTAAATATTTAATCCATTTTGAACTGATATTTTGTATGTGGTGTGAGAAGACGGGCCAGTTTCATATGTGGATATACAGTTTATCATGTAGATATCATGTGGATATACAGTTTTCCTGACACCATTTTTTAAAGAGATTGTGCTTTCATCATTGTGTGTTCTTCGGTACCTTTGTAGATCAATTGACTGTACATGCATGGATTTATTTCTGGGCTCTCTATTCTGTTTCATTTACTTGTATGTCTGTTTTTATGCCAGTGTCATGCTGTCTTGATTATCATAGCTTTGTAGTATATTTTGAAATCAGATAATGTGATGCCTACAACTTTTTTTATTTTTTTGCTTGAGACTACTTTGACTATGTGGTGACTTCTATGTTTCCTTATGAATTTTAGGGTTGTTTTTCATATTTTAGGGAAAAATGCCATTGAATTTTGATAGGGGTTACATTAAATCTGTAGACAATTTTGGGTAGTATGGATATTTTAATAGTGTTAATTTTTTAAATTCATGAACATTAGACATTATCTATGTATTTGTGTCTTCTATTGATTTCATCAGTATTTTATAGTTTTCAGTGTACAGGTCCTTCACTGTCTTGGTTAAGTTTTTTCTATATATTTAAAAAGTACTATTGTAAATGGAATTTTCTTTTTTTAATTTTTTGGATAGTTGTTAGAGTATAGAAATGCTACTGACTTTTGTTGTTGTCGATTTTGTATCCTGCCAATTTACTGAATTCATTTATTGGTTTTAATTTTTTTTTTTTTTGGTGGAATATTTAAGGTTTCCTTTATGTAAGATTATGTCATCTGCAAACAGACAATTTTTTTCTTCTTTTTCAGTTTGGATGCATTTTATTTCTTTTTCTTCCCTAATTTCCCTGGCTACGACTTTCAGTACTATAATAAATACAAATGGTAAGAGTGAGCATTTTGTCTTGCTCTTCATCTTAGAGGACAAGTTTTTAGCTTTTCATTGTTGGGTATGACATTAGCTGTGAGCTTGTCATATAGAGTGTTATGATGTTGAGGTACATTCTTTCTAATGTATTGAGAGTTTTTGTCATGAAAGGATGTTGAACTTTGTCAAATGCTTTTTCTGCATCTATTGATATGATTATATGATTTTTATTCTTCATCCTTTTAAGATGGCATATCATGTTTATTGATTTGCATATGTCCAGCCAGCAGCCTTGCATCCTAGGGATGAATCTCATTGGATTGTGGTGTATGATCCTTTTAATGTGCTATTGAATTTGGTTTGCAAATATTTTGTTGAGGATATTTCCATCTATGTTTGCCAGGGATATTGACCTGTAATATTCTATTCTTACAGCATTCTTGTATCACATTAATGCTGGCCTCATAAAGTGAGTTTGGAAGTGTTCCTTTCTCTTCAGTTTATTGGAAGTTTGGTGAATTCTACTAAGTATTTAAAGAAGAAGTGATGCTAATGCTTGAGAAGCATAACTTCTTGGGTCTTGGAGTTTTGTTAGGGAGCTTTTTGATTATTGGTCTATTCCCCTCACTCATTGATTGGCCTATTCAGATTTTCTTTATGATTCATTTTTGGTAGGTTGTATGTTTCTAGGAATTTCTTTCTTTCTTCTTGGTTGGCCAAATTTTTGCCATGTAGTTGTTCATTAGTCTCTTACGATTGTATTTTTGTGGTATCAATTGTAGTGTCTCCTGTTTCATTTCTGATTTTATTTACTTGAATCTTCTTTCTTTTTTCCTTAGTAGTCTAGGCAAAGGTTTGTCAATTTTGCTTATCTTTTGAAAAAACAACTTATATTGATCTTTTTATATTATTTCTTATATTGATCTTTTAAATTATTTTTTCTAGTCTCCATTTCATTTATTTCTGCTCTGATCTTTAGTATTTCCTTCTTTCTGCTAACTCTGGGCTTAATTTGTTCTTTTTCTATTTGTTGTGTAAAATTAGGTTGTTCATTTGAGATATTTTTTTCTTAATGTAGGTATTTATTGCTATAAACTTTCCTCATAGAACTGCTTTTGCTGTATCAAAGTTTTGGTATGTTGTGTTTCTGTTTTCATTTGTCTTAAGATGTTCTTTATTTTTCTTTTGATTTCTTCTTTGACCCATTGGTTGTTCAGGAGTATATTGTTTAATTTCCAGATATTAGTGAATTTTCCAATTTTTTTTTCCTGTTTTTCATTTTGGGTTCATATGATTGTGGACAGAAAAGATACGTGATATGATTTAGTCTTCTTAAATTTTTTAAACTTGTTTTGTGGTCTAAGATATGATCTATCCTTTAGAATGTGTCATGTGCACTTGAAAAGAATGTGTATTTGAGAGATCCATAGATGGTTCACATCACAGGACTCTGTACAGACAACCCCCAGTACCAACCCAGAGCTGGGTAGACTCTCTGGGTGGCTAGACCTAGAAGACAGACAACAATCACTGCAGTTAGGCTCACAGGAAGACACATCCATAGGAAAAGAGGGGACAGTACTATGTCAACGGAATATCCCATGGGATAAAAGGATTCGAACAACAGCCTTCAGCCTTAGATCTTCCTCTGACAGAGCCTACCCAATGAGAAGGAACCAGAAAACTAACCCTGTTAATATGCCAAAACAAGGCTCTTCAACATCCCTCAAAAATCACACTAGGGATGTGTTTCCATTTGTGTCTTCTCTTTCTTTCAGTGATGTTTTGTAGTTTTTCTTGTAGAGGTCTTTCGACTTCTTGGTTAGGTGTATTCCTAAGTATTTTATTTCTTTTGCAGCTGTTGTAAAAGGTGTTGAGTTCTTGATTTGGTCGCTGTTGGTGTATAGAAAGCTACTGATTTGTATACATTAATCTTGTATCTGGAAACTTTATTGAATTCTTTCATCAGTTCTAGGAACTTTGCTCCTAAGGAGGAGTCTTTAGGGTTTTCAAGGTAAATGATCATATCGTCAGCAGTGACTGTTTTACTTCCTCTTTACTGATTTGGATGCCTTTTATTTCTTTCTATTGTCTGATTGCTCTGGCTAGGACTTCCAATGCTATAATGAAGAGGAGTGGTGAGAGTGAGCATCCTTGTCTTGTTCCAGTTCTCGGATGGATTACTTTCAACATTTCCCCATTCAGTATTATGTTGGCTGTGGGTTTGTCATAGATGGCTTTCATTACATTAAGGTATGTCCCATGTATGCTGATTTTGCTGACAGTTTTAATCATCAAGCGATGCTGGATTTTGTTGAGTACTTTTTCTGCATCTGTTGAGATGATCATGTGATTGTGTTTTTAATTGTGTTTATGTGGTGTATCCCATTTATTGAGTTGCATATGTTAAACCATCCCTGCATCCCTGGTATGGAACCCACTTGATCATGGTGGATTATCCTTTTAGTATGTTGCTGGATTTGGTTAGCTAGTATTTTTTTAAGTAAGGATTTTAGCATGAGTATTCGTCAAGGATATTGGTCTGTAGTTTTCTTTTTTGGTTATGTCCCTTTCTGGTTTTGGTATTAGGGTGATGCTGGCTTCATAAAATGAATTAGGGAGCGTTCCTTCTTTCTCTGTCTTGTGGAATAGGGTCAAAAGGATTGAAGGATTGGTACCAATTCTTCTTTGAATGTCTGGTAGAATTCTGTGAATCTGTCTAGTCCTGGGCTTTTTTTGGTTGGTAATTTTTTTGGGGGGGGGATATAATTTTGCTCTTGTTGTCCAGGCTGGAGTGCAGTGGTGCAATCTCGGCTCATTGCAACCTCTGCCTCCTGGGTTCAAGCAATTCTCCTGCCTCAGCCTCCCAAGTAGCTGGGATTACAGGCATGTGCCACCACGCCCGGCTAATTTTGTATTTTTAGTAGAGATGGGGTTTCTCCATCTTGGTCAGGCTGGTCTTAAACTCCCGACCTCAGGTGATCCACCCGCCTCAGCCTCTCAATGTGCTGGGATTACAGGTGTGAGCCACCATGCCTGGCTGGTAAGTTTTAAATTAACATTTCAATCTCGCTGCTTGTTATTGGTCTGTGATTCAGGGTATCTAATTCTTCCTGATTTAAGCTAGGAGGGTTGTATTTTTCCGGGAATTTGTTCATCTCTTCTAGATTTTCTAATTTATGTGCATACAGGTGTTCATAGTAGCCTCGAATGATCTTTTGTATTTCAGTGGTGTCAATTATAATATCTCCTGTTTCGTTTCTTTGTGAGGTTATTTAGATTTTCTCTCTTCTTTTCTTGGTTAATCTTGCTAATGGTTTATTAATTTTATCTCTTTAAAAAACTGGCTTTTTGTTTCATTTATCTTTTGTATTTTTTTTTTTCCAGTTTTATTTAGTTCTGCTCTGATCTTGGTAATTTCCTTTCTTCTGCTTGGTTTGGGGATCGGTTTGTTCTTGTTTCTCTAGTTCCTTGAGGTGTGACCTTAGAATGTCAGTTTGTGCTCTTTCAGACTTTTTGACGTAGGTGCTTTGGGCTATGAATTTTCCTCTTAGCACCACCTGTGCTGTATCCCAAGGTTTTGATAGGCTGTATCATTATTGTCATTCAGTTTGAAGAATTTTTAAATTTTCATCTTGATTTCATTTTTGACCCAACGCTTATTCAGGAGCAGGTGATTAAATTTTCATGTATTTGCATGGTTCTGAAGGTTCCTTTTGGAGTTGATTTCCAATTTTGTCCCATGGTGGTCTGAGAGAGTGCTTGACATAATTTCAATTTTCTTAAATTTATTGAGGCTCGTTTTATGGCCTATCACATGGTCTCTCTTAGAGAAAGTTACATGCGCTGTTGAATAGAATGTGTATTCTGCGATTGTTGGATGGAATGTTCTGTATGTATCTGTTAAGTCCATTTGTTCCAAGGTATAGTTTAAATCCGTTTTTTTCTTCGTTGACTTTCCGTCTTGATGACCTGTCTAGTGCTGTCAGTGGAGTACTGAAGTCCCCTATTATTGTGTTGCTGTCTATCTCATTTCTTAGGTCTCTTAGTAATTGTTTTATGCATTTGGGAACTCCAGTGTTAGGTGTGTATTATTCTAAGTGAAGTAACTCATGAATGGAAAACCAAACATCATATGTTCTCACTGATATGTGGGAGCTAAGCTATAGGGACACAAAGTCCTAAGAATATAATGGACTTTGGGGATTTGGGGGAAAGAGTGGGAAGGGGGTGAGGGATAAAAGACTACAAAGGTGAAGTGTATACTGCTTGGGTGATGGCTGCACCAAAATGTCACAAATCACCACTAAGGAACTTACTCATATAACCAAATACCACCTGTACCCCCAATAACTTATGGAAAAATGAAAAATATTAATAATAATAAAAAGAGGAAAATAATGTGTATTCTGCTGCCATTGGGTGTAGTGTTCTGTATATGTTTGTTAGGTCCATTTAGTCTACAGTGCTCTTCAATTCTGCTGTTTCCTTATTGATTTTCTATCTTGATGATTTGCCCATTGTTGAAAGTGGGTTACTGAAGTCTCTTACTGTTCCTATATAGCTGTATGTTACTCCCTTCAGTTATTTTAATATTTTCTTTATGTGTTTAGGTGCTCCAGTGTTCAGTGCATATATATTTACAATCACTATATCCTGTTAATGAATTGACTCTTTTATCATTATATGACCTTCTTTGTCTTTTTTGACAGTTTTGACTTAATCTGTTTCATCTGATATAAGTATAGCCACTCTTGCTCTATTTTGATTGCTATTTGCATGAAAATTGCTGTGAAATAGCATGATTGCTATTTCATGCAAACAGCAATCAAAATAGAGCTGAAGACTCTATTTTGAGAGTCTTCAGACTCTTGAAGAACACATCGGCCGGGCGCGGTGGCTCAAGCCTGTAATCCCAGCACTTTGGGAGGCCGAGACGGGCGGATCACGAGGTCAGGNGNT
>NW_016814921.1:1486352-1492711 GCF_001698545.2 Rhinopithecus bieti
AAAAAAAAAAAAAAAAAAAAAAAAAAAAGAACACATCTAGAATATTTTCGCTTCAGCTTGAACAACACATGTAGAGTACTTTAAATTAAAATCTTTAAATTAGAGTCTGTTATAGGTAGCATAATTTTGAATCTTGTTGTTTAATCCATTCAGCCACTCTGTCTTTTGACGGAATTTAATCTCCTTCCATTTGAAGCAATTATTGATAGGAAAGGGCTTACTGGAGCTATTTTATTGTTTTTGTTTTGTAGTACCTTTTTTCCTTTCTTCTTCTCTTGATGTTTTCCTTTGTGATGTGAATTTTTTTTTTTTTTTAGTGATATTCTTTGATTCTTTTCTCTTTATCCTTTGTGTATCTGTTACATGATTTTTCTTTGTGATTACTCTGAGGCTTACATAAAACACCTTCTAGTTGAAACAGTCTATTTTAAGCTGATGATAACATTGGTCACACACAAACTCTATGCTTTAATTTCTCCTGCCACCATATTTTATGTTACTGATGTCACATTTTGCATCTTTTATATGTTGTGTATCCACTGACAAATTATTGTGGCTATTGCTATTTGTAATTTTTTTTAACTTTTATACTTGTAGCTAAAAATGACTTATGTGCTAGTACTATACTATTATAGTATTCTGAGTTTGTCTGTATTCTTACCGTTACAGGGGGTTTTGTACTTTCATATGCTTTCATGTTGGTTAGCATCCTTTCATGTTAACTTGATGAACTGCCTTTAGTGGTGCTGAATACCCACATTTTTATTTGGTTATGTCTTTATTGCTCTCATTTTTTAGGGCCAGTCTTTTCTGGTATACTATTGTTTGTTGGCAGGTTTTTTTTTTTTTTTTTTTTTTTTCCTTTTTCTTTTAGCACTTTCAATATATCACCTTACTCTCTCCTGGCCTGCGATGGTTTGTCTGAGAAATCTGGTCATAGTCTGATGATGGTTTCCTTATATGTAATGAGTTGCTTTTCTCTTGCTGCTTTCAAAATTTGTTGACTTTTGAGAATATGATTATGACATATATTGGTGAAGCTCTCTTTGTTTTAATCTATTTGGAGTTCTTTAGGCTTTATGGATTCAAATCCAAATCCATATAGCCTAAAGAACTCCAAATAAACTAAAGCAAATTAAGTACATTTCCGTCTCCAGATTTTGGAAATTTTTTGTCATTCTTTCTTTCTTTTCTTTTCTTTTTTTTTTTTTTTTTTTTTTTGAGATGGAGTCTCTCTGTCGCCAGGCTGGATTGCAGTAGTGTGATCTTGGCTCACTGCAGCCTCTGACTCCCTGGTTCAAGTGATACTCCTGCCTCAGCCTCCTGAGTAGCTGGGATTATAGGCACATGCCACCATGCCCAGCTAATTTCTATATTTTTGGTAGAGATGGAGTTTCATATGTGGCCAGGATGGTCCTGATCTCCTGACCTCATGATGTGCCTGCCTCGGCCTCCCAAAGTGCTGGAATTACAGACCTGAGCCACTGTGCCCCGCCCATTATTTCTTTAAGTAAATTTTCTGCCCCTTTCTCTGCTTCTTCTGGGTCTCTTGTAATGTCTGGTTCGCTTAACATTGTGTTCTAAGTCCCTCTTAGACTTTTTTCACTCTTCCTTCTTTTTTCTTTTGGTTTTTGTGACAAGATAATTTCAGAAGCTCTGTGTTTGAGTTTGCTGATTCTGCTGTTGTATTGAGTCTGCTGTTGAAGCTTGCTGTTGAATATTTAATTCACTCATTGAATTCTTCAGTTTCAGAATTTCTGTTTGGTTCTTTTTTATACTTTCTGTCTTTCTTGAATTCTTCATTTTGTTTATGCATTGTTTTCCTGGATTCATGTTATTTGAGTTCTCTTGTAGCTACTCCTTTTCTATAAGATGATTGTTTTTTAATACTTACCTGGCAGTTTATGTATCATCAGTTGTTTAGTGTCTGCTACTGGTGCTTAATTTTGTTCCTTTGGTGTCCTGTTTCTCTAATTATTAATGATTTTTGTGGACTCGTTTTATTGTCTTTGCATGTGAAAAAGTGAACACCACTTCTTGTCTTTACAGATTGGTTTCTGTAGGGAAAGCCCTTCACTAGTCAGCTTGTCTAGTGGTTCTGGGTAGGCTGTCTTGCTGCTGGAGTCGTTTGGTGTCTGGGTCAGGTAGATGGTCTTGGTGTCTAGGTCCAAGGAGGGCAGGCTTAGTGCTGGGGACTGAGGCCACAGGGACAACTCTGGAGCCTCTGTCCACTGGGGCTGACCTGGAGCCTGTGTCTATGGGGGTGATACTGAAGGCTGAGTTCATGGATGCCGCCTGGCACTGAGGTGGGCCTTGAATTCAGCACCATAGTGGTGGGTCTAGAGCCTGAGACCAGCCTGAGTCTACAGTGGCTGGTTTGGAGTTGAGGGCTGCAGGTGCAAGCCTAGCTCTTGTGTAGGCCTAGAGCCTAAGTCTGCAGGGATCCATCCTGGGGCTATGGGGGCTGACCTTGGGCTGGGACAGGGCAAGTACTGGAATCTGTGGGAGAGTTGGATGCTTATGCCACCCTTCTTCCATGTGGACAGTATTTCTCTGCACATTGTGCTGCCAGAAGTTGGGGGTGGAATGAAGCATTTAATGAGAAACTTTACTTCCTAGTTTCTTCGATGCATGTTTTCTTATTTAATTAATTTATTTATTTTGAGACGAAGTCTGTCTTTGTTGCCCAGGCTAGAGTGCAGTGGTGTGATCACGGCTCCCTGCAGCTTCAGTCACCTGAGTTTAGTTGATCTTCCCACCTCAGTACCTGAATAGCTAGGACTACAGGTGTATGCCACCACACCCAGCTAATTTTTTGTTTTACTTTATTTTTTGTAGACATGGGGTCTCGCTGTGTTGCCCAGGGTAGTCTTGAATTCCTAGTCTCAAGCAGTCTGCTCACCTGGGCATCCCAAACTGCTAGGATTGCAGGTGTGAGCTACTGTGCCTGGCCTGTTTCCTTATTTTTGTTCTCCACCCAGGTACTCTAATCTCTCATTTGGATTCCTTAGCTGTTGTGAAGGTATTTTCAAGTGTGGGCAGTTGTTCAAATTGATATTTCTTTGAGAAAAGAGCAGTAGAAACCTATTTTGCCATCTTTCCTCATCAATTTCATCACAGTTGTACTGTTTCTTGCAAAAGCTCTAACATTACAATTATTTGAAAACTTAGAGCCTTTTTAGAGAGTCTGCCCTAGTTGTATCCTTTACCTCATTGTGTGCAGGCATTTCAGTATCCATAGTTCTCTCTGTCATTAACTAATATTTTTATATTGTTAGCTAAAAATAAAACAAAAAACAAAGGAAACTAAAATGATATTAGATAAATGAAGCAGACTATGTGGAATGATAAGGATTTGTTTTCAGTTTTTTTTTTTTTTTTTTTAAAGAGAAAGGAACTCACTCTGTCACCCAGGCTGGAGTGCGGTGGTGCAATCCTAGCTCACTTCACTGTAGCTTCGAATTTCTCTGCTCAAATGATTCTCTCGACTCAGCCTTCTGAGCAGTTGCAATAGCAGGCACATGCCATTGCACCTTGCTAAATTTTTTATTTTTTGTAGAGACGAGGTCTTGCTTTGTTGCCCAGACTGGTCTGGAACTTGTGGCTTCAAGTGAACTTCCTGCCTCAGCCTCCCAAAGTGCTAAAATTGCCAGTGCAAGCCACCATGCTGGACCTGTTTTCACTTTTAAAAGTGACTGTATTCCTCGAGCAATGTGTTTTGTGGTCATATAAGTTTTGGGATTGTTGATCTAAATAAAACCAATAGTTTCTTTTCTGCTGGACTTCTCAGTCTTTTAATATGCTAATATTTATCATTATGAAGTGATCAAAAGGATTTCTTATGGAAACATTTGTCATGGCTTGGGGAACAGGGACTTTTTGTATTTTGCAATGTGATTGCAATAAATGACCACAAGTTCTTCCCATTACTGTGTATTTGCCCTTTTATGTTGCAGTTTTGTACTCCTATGATAAAAGAAATGGAATCAGTTTTTGCAGGCTTTAAGTCTGTGTCTGGCCCTATTACTTTCTTTGTCCAGTGTGGTATCAGCAATCATGATGCACACAGGCTTGAAAGTGCTTGAGGCTTGCCTTCCCTTGCTGCTCTTTTAAATCCTGCCTTATCTATATTAAGAAATATTTACTAGCTTCCTGGAGGATAACAGACCTTGTGGAACAGAATGAGCCCTTGTAGCTGAGAATCATTCTACCCAGCTGTCCTGTCAGTTACCAGACATGTGACATCATCCTGGACCATCCTATCCCAATTGAAGTTTAGCCACACCAGAAGAATCACCCAGTTAACTCTCAGAACTGTCAGAAATAATACATGTCTGTTGCTTAAAATTGCTAATTTTTGGGGTAATTAAAAAAAGCTAAAGGATGCATATACTTGTTAACTTTTTATGTAATACAGTTGTTTTGTAAATTTAGGCTGAGAACAGTGCTCTATGGATAGGAACATTCTCTAAGGACTTATTGCTAGTTTAGGTTACTTAATGTGGTTTTGAATTCTTTTTGAGACATTTTCAAATTCACTTAAATTTTAATTTAATTTTCAAAAAAATCTATAGCAGAACATGCTCATTTACTGTAAATAATTTGACAAATGGAATTATGTAATAATGGGTGATTGATGTTAGGTTAGTAGAAACTTTCCTTAGAATTGATGTTATAAAACCTTGGCTGATTATTATGAGTTTTTAAAATTTGCAATATTGACCTGCATTTTATTGCCTACTGTTGCATAAAAGAATGGGTCAGGTAGAGGCCCTGTCATCAAATGCCACATGTCAGAATTTCAGGTGATAGTTACAAACTACACCAATCAGAAACACTTTCAAGTTTAAAACAGTTTGTAACTAAAGAACATACAGTGAGGTTTTAAACTTAAAATTACTGCCAATGGGGAATGTGTTTAAACAGCATCCACTCTTGGAATTACCAAACTGATTTATTCATCATAGGAACTGGTACTACAACTGCATATTTAATTGCTGTAATGAAAGATTTTTTCCTTTATTTTCCTTTAATACAGTATTTACAGTCCATGGACTTGTGCCATTTTCCATTTGGCACTTTATTATTTGGCCTAAGGCCATGGTGTACTGTGATGTTCCTCATGAGCTCTGGAGTGATTAACACTGGTGAAAGTACTTTCTTATACTGCATTTTATGCTTGCTTCAGATAATAAAAATTTTCCTGAGAAGTCAACATTTCTGTAATTGGATTCCTAAAAATTCAGTTTCCTGATTTCTGGCAATTACATCTACAAAAATTTCTCCAGATTATTTCTGCAGATGGTTAATACTTATTTTGGTATAGAAAACCTGTTTCAAATGGCTAATTATCGACATTTAAGAAATAGTATAATGGGCATTTAGCATGTTTTCAGAAAAGATTTTAGTGCGTAAAGTTAAAATTTCCAAATCACACTTACCTACTTATATTTAAGTTTGCTAGAAAGGTGCTAGGATGGAAATATTGCCAGTGAAAATATAAATGTTAATACATTACTAACTTTAGGAGACCACAAGTGTTAGCCACTTACTTAAATGTAATGTTTCCTTCTTTTGGAGCTTCTGAATGGTGATTACAGTAACATTAAGGTCAAATGCATTTTCTTTACAGCATGAATCCTTACAATTTAGGAATATGCTAATATTCATTGTGAAATTCCAATTTTCTTATCCAGAGATAACAGCTATTAACATTTTGTTACAGTTCCTGTAAGATTGTGTGTGTGTGTGTGTGTGTGTGTGTGTGTGTGTGTATGTATATACGTATATTAGAGATGGAGTGTCACTCTGTCACCTATGCTGGAATGCAGCAGCACAATCTCAGCTCCTTGCATCCTTCACCTACCAGGTTCAAGGGATTCTCCTGCCTCAGCCTCCCGAATAGCTTAGAGTACAGGCACGTGCCACCATGCCCGGCTAATTTTTGTATTTTTTTTTTTTTTTTTTTAGTAGAGATGAGATTTTACCTTGTTGGCCAGGCTGGTCTTGAACTCCTGACCTCAGGTGATCTACTCACCTCAGTCTCCCAGAGTACTGGGATTACAGGTGTGAGCCACAGCACCTAGCCTTCTTTGTATATTTTGATGTAGTTGATCTTAAGATATATGTAGTTTTATATTCTGCTTTTTCTACTTAAAATTATATAGTAAACATTTTACTTTAAAATTTGTTGGCAAAACTTTTTAAATGACTACACCAAAGACTTTTATATGGATAAACTGTAATTGGTTGATCCTCCTTTGCTCTCAAATATTTAGGCTTTTGTCTATTTTTCCATACCATTGTTATAAAGATATTTGTGTGTAAATCTTTGCATTTATAATTTTAGAAATAAAATT
>NW_016814921.1:1492758-1526192 GCF_001698545.2 Rhinopithecus bieti
GATATATGATAAAAATTTAAAATTATAAAAACCTTAAGCAGGAACTCATTTTCACTTTGATTATTTTCTTTTTACTTTTCACTAGTTTATTTTCTTAACTTTTGGATAGATCTTTATTATCAGAAATTGATAGTGAATAATCTTTAGATAAATACAGATTTTAGAAAATGAAAAATAATTATGAATTATATATCTTCTCCTTCCTATAAAAGTGTTAAATTTTTAGATAAACGGGTATAGCTGGGCCATTACTTTCAATGGATTTTACAGTACATGACAATAGTTCTTACCTTTTATTTATATCCTTAGTGCTTAGCATATGAATAGCACATAGTATATACCCAGACAATATTTGTTGAGTGAATGAATGAATAACTGCAATTTTCATGAATAAACCCCAAATTAAATGATAAATTTCAGATATATGTGAAAATGAATTTCTCATCCTTCTTCTTTACCAAAGTACAATAAAGTCTATTATTACCCTCATGAAACACTTAGATTTTTCATATTCTATAGAGCAGCTGATTTCTTTTGTGATTTCTAATCCATGTTGAATGAATTTAACATTTTAGAATAAAATGCCTATAATAGTAGTATGCTATCTACTCTGGAAGGATATAAAGAAGTCTTTTATGTTTTCTGCAGAAATATTTTGCTGCTTTTATCTACTATTAAAAATTCTTATTTTAGTAAGGTAAACAAAAAAATAGTGCTTTTAATGTTTGTATTCATATATTATCATTATGATAAGTTTCTCTATGTGCACCATAACAATTATCAGTGATAAATGGCGTTCTTAACCAAATATATACAAATTGAGTATCATCAACTTTAATTCTTTCATGCATCTACACTTGCCTCCCCTCATCTCCATGCTTTCTTATTTCAATTTATGTAGTGTTTTATGTTGTTCCTTATTATTTGGAAGTAATTCATCTTTATACTTTTTGATCTTGCCATTGGATTCTAGTTTTCAGAATTTGGACATTTGGTTCACAATGAGCTAATGTATAAACCATTAGAGAGGTAGTACTCCATTTTCTTGTGAACCCAGTTTTGTAAAGTGAACTGCAGCCAGAGCCTCAGGACTAATTGCATAACACCAAACCCCTTGGTAAGCTCTGATCCAGGTTAAACTTAGAGGTCATTGGCTATCAAATTGAGTGTATACCACATATCATTAGTTAAATAAACATTTCTTATTTACTCCCATTTTAAAATGTAGCAATTTTCTTAATTATATGAATAATCAAAAAACTCTTTCACTAATTACATATTTAAAATGTACTACTATATTTTCACCTGGCACCTTTTCAGATGAGCCTAGAACATCAGAATGTGACAGTCAGTTGAGTTTCATAGGATGAGCTCATTAGCAGTACATTTCTGGTGCAAAGGTTTGAGTGAAGTAGTTTAATTGACTATAATTATATTTTATTCTTCATATGCCCTTAGGATAATTAGAAGAAATTTATTTTAGTTTTTATTCTTTAAATGCAGTACTGCATTTTATATTTTATTTTTTTACAGGCTCAAACAGTGAGGGTTTCTATGATGCTTTATTAAATAAAAGATTGCTTTTTTTGGAATAAATAGTATAACCTGTGGAAATGGTATTAATTCCATATTGGTTTTTGGCAGGGCTTTTAAATTTGGTTTCTTTTGATTTGCTTCTTGTTGTCTAGACAGAAAAGTGTCTTCTATCACTCCCAAGATCCCAGTCTTTCTTGCCAACTTCTCTTGTGCATTTTTATAGTTTTAAGTAATAGCAATTGAACAGGAAAGCACATTTGGGAAAGTAGATTACTTTTTACCAGGAAATAGTGCCAAAATCAAGATTGTAGTTTTAATCTCCTTAAATATTTCAGAAGTTTAACTCTTTCATTTCACTTTTCTTTTTATACCTTACTTTTCTTGGGCTTTTCTAAAAGAGGAAAAATGGGATAGATAGCAAAAGTTACTGGAAGGATCATCAATTCCTATCCTCAGCTCTGATTCTGATTAACTTTTGGTGAAATCAAATAGCCTTCCTCTCAGACTGTAAATGGAAAATTTAATTTGCAATTTCTGATGGTTATCTTGTTCGGTATTTAGAAATAATGTTGAAGTTGTGGTAGAGGCATATGCTTTGCTTCTTTGTACATTTGATCGGTACTCTGTAAATACTTCATGAGTGTTTGCTATAGGTACATATTTTCATATAGAGTAACGGAGATAATAATTTACATAAAGACTAGTACCCACTAGTAGGGTTAAGGTGGTTCTTTTGTGGTACCACACTTCATCACTTTACTATATGCAGATATGAAGTAATTGTATACTCATTTGATCTCCCTTTAGTTCACTGGTCCCATTACTTCACAGTGTGATCTTTCCAAAAGAAATTACTAATATAACTTAAAGTCTATCAGCCTAACTGCCTATTGATCATCTCTAGGATGAAATCTATGCTCTTTAGTCTTCTTCTCTACTTTCATCTCACTTTATGCTCTAGTCTTGTTGAACCACTTCATATTTTTGCACATGCTGTCCTCCCATCTGCCTGAAAAATTTTATGACCTCTCGGTTACCAAAGATCCTGTAATGTGTACACCTCATGCCCTTCATACACATGAACTCCAAATACACATCTATGCCTTGCGGACATAATTGTGTTTTGTGTACCTTTGTATCACTGGTGCTTGGCAAATAGTAACAACTAACTTAATGTTAGTTGAATGGCTGAGTGGGTATTTTGTGAAGCGGTTTATGGTAGTTCTGTTTTTTTCAGAAATAGTTCTTTTGCCTTTCCATATGTGTTAGTCAGGATTCTCAAGAGAAACAACCAACGGGGTGGGTGGATGGATGGATAGATGGGTGAGTGGATGGATGGGTAGGTAGATAAATAGGTAGCTAGGTAGGTAGGTAGATGGATGGATGGATGGATAGATAGATAGATAGATAGATAGATAGATAGATAGATAGATAGAGAGGAGAGGAGATTTATTGGGGGAATTGGCTCACACAATTATGGAGGCTGAGAAGTCCCTCATAGGCCGCCTGCAAGCTGGAGACGTAGGGAAGCCTATAGAAGGTAGTGTGACTCAGTCCAAGTCCCAGGGTCTCATAATCAGGGAAGCCAGTGGTGTAATTCTCAGTCTGAGACTGAAGGCCTGAGAACCCGGGGGGCTGCTGGTATAAGTCCCAGAGTCCAAAAGCTGGAGAACTGAGTGTTCCAATATCCAAGGACAGGTAAAGAAGGATATTCTAGTTCCAGGAAAAAGAGCAAATTTTGCCTTTTTACTGCCTTTTTATTCTCTCTGGGCTCTTAGCTGATTGGATGGTGCCTGCCCACATTGAGGGCTAATCTTCCCTACTGAGTTCATCGATTCACACTATTCTCCTTTGGAAACATCCTCACAGATACACCCAGAAATAATGCTTTACTAGCTATTAGATATCCCTTTATTCAGTCAAGTTGACACCTAAAATTAGCCATCACACCGTATGTTTTTGTTGGGTAGCAGCTTTATTTAGATGTAATTCACATACCAAACAATTTACTCATTTAAAGGTACAATTCCATGGTCTTAAGTATATCCATGAAATCAAGTAACCATCTCCACAGTCAATTTTAAAGATTTTCACCATCCTAAAAGAAACGTTGTGCCCTGTACTTATCACCTCCCAGCCTGCCCATCTCAATTAGATCATCACTTGGATTTGCCTGTTCTGTACATTTTATATAAATGGAATCATAAAATATGTGGCTCTTTGTGACTGGATTATTTTACTTAGCATAGGTTTTCCAGGTTCATGCATGTTGTAGCATGTATCAGTATTTAATTTTTTAAACTGCCAGATCATATTCCATTGTGTTGATATAGCCCATTTGATTTATCAGTTCATCAGTTGGACTATTGGGTTGTTTCTACTTTTTGACTATTATGATAATCCTGCTGTGAACATTCATGTACAAGTTTTTGTTTGAATACTTGCTTTTAATTCATTAAGGTACATATCTGGAAGTGGAATTGCTGAGTCATATGGGAACTTTATGTTTAACCTTTTGAGGAGCTTCTAGATATTTTCGAAAGTGTCTGCACCATTTTACATTCTTACCAGTAGTATATAGAGAGTTCCTATTTTTTCCACTTCTTTGCTAACACTTGTTATTATCTATCTTTTTTATTATAGCTATCCTAGTGGGTGTGAAGTATTATCTCATTGTGGTTTTGACTTTCATTTCCTAAATGACTAATGATGTTGAGCATCCTTTTGTTTGCTTATTGACCATTTGTATTGTATCTGCTTTAGGGAAATGTCTAGTCAGATCCTTTTCCTTTTTTTTTTTTTTTTTTTTGAGACGGAGTCTCGCTCTCTCGCCCAGGCTGGAGTGCGGTGGCGTAATCTCGGCTCACTGCAATCTCCGCCTCCCAGGTTTACGCCATTCTCCTGCCTCAGCCTCCTGAGTAGCTGGGACTACAGGCGCCCGCCACCTCGCCTGGCTAGTTTTTTGTTTTTTTTTTTAGTAGAGACGGGGTTTCACCGTGTTAGCCAGGATGGTCTCGATCTCCTGACCTCGTGATCCGCCCATCTCGGCCTCCCAAAGTGCTGGGATTACAGGCTTGAGCCACCGCACCCGGCCCCTTTTCCATTTTTAATTGGGTGATTTGTCTTTGTATTATCGAGTTGTGAGAGTTCTTTATGTATTCTAGATATGATTCCTTTATCAGATATGTTATTTGCACATATATTTTTCCATTCAGTTGGTTGTCTCACTTTCTTGATAGGGTTCTTTGAAGCACAAAAGTTTAAAAAAAATTTTGATTAAGTCCAGTATCTTTTTATTGTTGTTGAATGTACCTTTGGTGTCACATTTGAAAAACTGTTGTCAAATCCAAGGGCTTTAAGGTTTACTCTGTTTTTTCTTCTAAGAGTTTTATAATTTTAACTCTTACATTTAGATCTTTGATGCATTTTTATCCCCCTAGACAGGGTTAACCCTATTTCTGTGTGTAACCATAGTCTTCTAGAAACTTTAACTTGAAGTTTTGAGAACTATATATGGGGAAAGTTTGTTTATTTTTACTGTGGTAAAATATGCATAACATAAAATGCACCATTTTTAAGTGTACAGTGTGGCATCATTAAGTGAATTCGTGTTGCTGTGCAACCATCACTGGATCCATCTCCAGAACTTTTTCTTCTTTTCAAACAAACTCCATGCTCATTAAACAGTAACTCCTGATCCCCATTCATCATTAAGTATGATGTTAGCTTTTAATTAAAATGTCCTTTATTGGGTTAAGAAAGTTCCATTATATTTCTAACTGGCTGAGAGATGTTTTTTTTCTTTTCTTTTTTTATAATTATGAATGGATCTTAAATTATTTTGAATGTTTTCTATGTTATCTATTGAGATAATCTTATGGTGTTTCTTAGTCTGTCAGTATGAATTACGTTAATTGATTTTCAATGTTGAATCAGTCTTGTAGTCCTGGAATAAACTCCATTTGAATATAGTATTCCTTTTACACATTGCTGAATACTGTCTGCTAATATTTTCTTGAGGATTCTTGCATATATGTTCATGAGGAATATTGTTCTGTAGTTTTCTTAGAATGTTTTTGTCTGCTTTTGATATTAGGATAATGTTGGCATGGTGAAATGAGTTGGGAAGTATTCTCTTTAGTTTTTATTTGTTGGAAAAAATTGTGTACAATTAGTATTATTTTTCCCTTATAGGTTCTCCACTGAAATCATCTGGGTCTGGAATTTTCATTATTTGGAAGGCTTATGTAAATTTTAATATTTTTACTAAATCTAGGACTATTCAGGTTATCTAGTTTTTTTTCTCAAGTGAGTTTTGGTAGTTAGTATTTTTTCAGGAATTCTGTTTCACCTAAGTTGTTGAATTTATGGCCAAAGAGTCGTTCATAGTATTTCCTCATATTTTTAATCTCTGCTGTATCAGTGGTGTGTCCAGTCTTTCATTTTTCATATTGGTAATGTGTGTTTACTCTCTCTTTTCCCTGGTCAGCTGGCTAGAGGTCTGTAATTGTATTGATCTTTTCAAATTGGTTTTCTTTCTTTTCCTTCTTTTTTTTTCTTTTCTTTTTTTTTTTTGAGACAGAGTCTCACTCTGTTGCACAGGCTGGAGTGCAGTGGCACGATCACGGCTCACTGCGACCTCTGCCTCCTGGGTTCACGCCATTTTCGTGCCTCAGCCACTCGAGTAGCTGGGATTACAGGCGTGCACTGTCATGCCTGGCTAGTTTTTGTATTTTTACTAGAGAAGGGTTTTCGCCATGTTGGCTAGGCTGGTCTCAAATTCCTGGCCTCAAGTGATCTGCCCACCTCCGTCTTCCAAAGTGCTGGAATTACAAGTGTGAGCCACTGCGCCCAGCCTTGTTTTATTGGTTTTCTGTTTTCTATTTTATTTATTTCTAATCTAATCTTTGTTATTTCTTTCCTTCTGTTTGCTTTATGCAAACAGAAGGAAATTTCTTCTTCTTCCTCTAGTTTCTTAAGGTGGGATATGTGGTTACTGATTTTAGATCTTTCTTGTTTTCTAATACAGGCATTCAAAGCCATAAACATTCATTAAGCACTGCTTTAGCTGCATCACACATATCTGATAATGTGTATTTTCATTTCCATTTAGTTCAATATATTTTAGAATTTCCCTTGGGACATCTTTAAATTATCACAGTCTACCTTTAAGTGTTATTATACCATGTGTACAGTGTAAGAACCTTAGAACAATATATTTATGTTGTTTCCCTCCTGGCCTTTGTGCTATTGTTGTCATACATATACTTTTACATATATTGTAAACTTCAAATCATATTATCATCAGTTTTGCACTAAACAGAGTATTTTCTTTTGAAGAATTTAAATATTAAGGAAAAGTGATCTTTATATGTACTCAATGTAGTCACCATTTCACCAGTTCTCTTTAGTCTTTTGTGTAGATTCAAGTTTCTGTCTGGTATCATGTTCCTTCCTCTTGAAGCTCTTACTTTAACGTTTCCAGTAATGCAGGTGTCCTGGTCATGAACTTTTCAGTTTTTTTTTTTTTTTTTTTTTATATCTGAAAAGTATTTTGTTTTGCTTTAGGAAGATATTTTAACTGAATAAAGAATTCTAGGTTGACATTCCTCCCTCCTTGTGTTCTTTAATGGTTTTGCTCTACTGTCTTCTGTCTTGTATTTTTTTAAAAAGAAATCTGCTTTCTTCATTTTCTTTGTCTTGTCTGTATAGTATGTTCCCCGACCCCCACCTCATTGCTTTTAACATTTTACCATTGGTTTTAAGCAATTTGGTTATCATGTGCCTTGGTAGTTTTCTTCATGTTTCTTGTGCTTTCGGTTTGTTCATGTTCTTGTATATATGAGCTTACAGTGTTAGTCAAATTTGAAAAAAAAATTTCTTCAAATATTTAGTGTTTGCTCTTTCCTCTCTCACTGGAGACTCAAATTACACACATATATATGGAGGTTGTGTCTTCTTTTTTACTTTTTTTGTTTGGTTTTCAGTGATCTCTATCTAGTGCTGTACCTACCAGTTCAGTAGCCTTTTTCCCCTTTTGAAATGGCTGGTTTCCTGTTAATTCCATTCAGTGCCTTTTAAAATTATGGACATTGTAGTTTTCTTCTCTAGAAGTTTGATTTTTATCTTTTTAAAATGTTATACTTTTCTACTTACTGTTTTCAATGTTTCCTTTATTTACACATAGGTAATGCATTTATAATAACTTCTAATGTCCTTGTCTACTAATTCTATCATCTCTGTGTAATTTTTGGATCAGTTTCAATTTATTGATTTTTCTTCTCCTTATGGGTATATTTTTCTGTTTCTTTGTATGCTTATTCATTTTTTTTTTCCAGTTGCAAAGTTATTTTCTCTTACTCGCTTTTTTTCTTTCTTTCTTTTCTTTTTGTAAAAGGAAACCATGGTCTTGGAGACTGGAGCAGGGTTTTGCGTGCCTGGTAATTTCTGATTGAATTCTAGGCATTGTAAATTTTACCTTGTTGGGAGATGGGTTTTTTAAATATTCATAAAGATTTTAGTATTTACAAAAATATTTTTGAGTGTAGTTTTGAGGTGTGGTTCAGTGTTTTGGTAACAGTTTGATCCTTTTGAGTCTTGTGTTTAAATTTTCTGAGGTGGGACTAAGGCAGTGTTTTGAATAGGGTTAATTTTTCCCCTCTATTGAGGTAGGGCCCTTTTTAGTACTTTACCTAATGCCCTATGAATTATGAGTTTCCACTCTGGCTATTGAGAGGAGGCACTATTTCTGGCCCTTTGTGAGCTTTGAGTATTATTTCCTCTATTCTTTTTAGCTGCTTTTTTTGGTCTTGTGTGTTTTCTTCATGTGTATACACTTATAACAATATTTGGCAACCACTTTTCCGTCACACACGGGGTTTTCTCTTTGTTTGAATCCCCACTCCCTCTGTCTCTGTACAGGGGAGCTGTTTTCTTCTTCCTCCCTTCTTTCTTGCCCATTAAGTTCTCCATGCCTTTATATATATATATGTGGACGTTCTGCAGATTTTAAAGGTTTTCTCCCTGGCAACTTTATTTATTATCTCCAATATTCTACCCTGCGAACTCTAGCCACTTTGACTTCCCCATACTCCTAGCTCTGTCTTCTCAACTTGGAGTTTGTAGGTTCTGCCTAAGGTTTGCATTGCTATGACCTACGAACTTTTTCCAGTCAATAAGTTGGGTGCAGTCATAGAGCTTATCTTATTGGTTTCCCTTCTGTCAAGGGTCATTGTCTTTCATTCAGATGTTCAGTGTCCTGAAAGTTGATGCTTTATATATTTTGTTTGCTTCTTTTAGTTTATTTTTTTTTTCCAGACATGTCTTAGTCCATTTAGTATTGCTATAGAGGAATGCCTCAGGCTGGATAATTTATAAAGAAAAGAGGTTTATTTGCCTCATGGTTCTGCAGGCTGTACAAGAAGCATGGCACCAGCATCTCTTTCTGGTGAGGCCCATAGGAAGCTTTCACTGTGTAGAGGGTGAAGGGGAGCTTGCATGTAGAGATCACATGGCAGGATAAGCAGCAAGAGAGAGATGCCAGGCTCTTTTCAATTACCAGTTCTTATGGGAACTAAGAGTGAAAACTTACTTATTCCTGGAGAATGGCACCAAGCCATTCATGAGGGATCTACTCCCACAATCCAGACAGCTCTCACCTAGGCCCTACCTCCAACACTGGGGATCAAATTTCAGTGAGATTTGGCAGGACTAAACAAATCGTATCCAAACCATAGCAAGACAGAAAGGTGAATGTTATCTTTTTTTCCTCTATGATCAGAAACAAAGGTCCCTATTTGTCCATTTTTGAAAGTCCTATATTTAATGATTTACAACCATGCCACAGCATAAGACATATTCACATGTCCCATGTTAAAATTGCTGTCTGAATTTCATGTACTCTTTAGAGAACTGCTTTGCAGTTTTAAATTGTTTTTAGGAAAAAAAATTTATTAAGAATGAAATTTCTTCTGGTTTTGATCCTATAGAAAGAGGAATGCTCTAAAGTAAAATGGAGTATGATGCTAAAATGGGAAAAGTAGGTAGATTGATTAAACTTAATTTGAAAACTAGCAGCAGATGTTTGAGAACTCCATCATAGGCCTGAAATAAATTTAAGGATAAGTTTAAAGGTTTGGTATAAAGTTTTCTTTAATGTCCTGGGTTGAATGTAGATGGAGAGTATGGGGAGGTGTGAGTTCTGGAGAACTGTTAATTTGTTTGCAATTTTATTACCTATCTGTCTGTGCATCTGTCTTCATTGGGGTTTCCAAGACCACTCTCAGGCTTGATGATTCACTAGAAGGACTCACTGGACTCAGAAGCTGTTACACTCATGGTTATGGTTTGTTAACAGTGAAAGGATACAGATAAAAATAAGCAAAGGGAAAAGGTTCATGGGTAAAGTCCAGAAGAAACCGGATACATGCTTCTAGATGTCCTTTTCCAGTGGAGTCACATGGGAACACACTTAATTCTCCCAGCAACTAAGTGTGACAACAGGTGTGAAGTCACTACCAAACAGAGAAGTTCACTTCAGTCTTAGTGTCCAGAATTTTACTGGAGGTTAGTCACACTGGTATACTGCAGTGCTGGCATGACTGACCTCAGCTATCCAGATTCCAGTACTTCCCAGAGCAAAAACAAGCATTCACCATAAATCACACTGTCAGTATAAACTTATCTGGTCAGATTGGTACAGCATGGCCCAAGGTACTGGGATATTGTACCTGATACTTGTTTTTATATGCTCCAGTACATACATCTCTAGTTTACTAGCTCCATACTTTATTTGGATTGAATTAGTTTTTCCTCTAATGTCCTTTGTTTGAGGATCCCTTGTAGATTTTCACATTACATGTGGTCATGTTTCTAGGTTTTTCTGGGCTGTGACAATTTCTTTTCTTATTTTTGATGGCCTTGATGATTTTAAGCCATACTGGTCAGGTCTTTTGTAGAATACTTCTCAATTTGAGTTTGGTTGATGCTTTCTTATGGTTTGACTGGCATTGCCGGTTTTGGGAGGAAAACCAGACATGAAGTTCCAATTTTCATCACAGTCTGACCAAGGTATAATATATATTTTGAACCTTTAAGTATTTCTGAAGGGCTAGGAGACTTTTTAATTAAATAATTAATCAGATTTTAGTCCAATGTGATGCTTATATGCCAAATTTGTTCTCTGTGGCTTTTCTTATCTGATAACTTCTAATTAATATGCAACCTTCTCTGCAGTGGTATCAGGATCGCTGTGCACAACTTCATATCTTTCTGGAGACAACAGGGAAAGGAAGCCAGAAGGGAGAACAATAATTGGTCAAGTCGCAGATTAGGGAAGCTAAAATTGGCCTCTTTTACTAGATTAGAATCTGGAGTCAAACTTCCATCTGGTCCTTCAGCATGACTTTTCCATTCTCACATGCCTCTCTTCCTTCTACAAGCGAACTTAAATTTAGTATTGGGGCTCTAAATGGTACAAACTCATTCATTCTCTTTAATTGCCTAACTCCTACTCATTCTTCATATTGTTGCTTAAATGTCCAGATCTTTTAGGGAAAGTATCCTTGACTTAGAGGACCCTCAAGGCCTGTCCATGGCTCTTGTAGATATTTCTGTTATAATTTTGGTTCTAGTCCTTAAATTTAAGTTTACGTATTTTTTAATGTTTTTTTATTTATTTTATTTTATTTTATTTATTTTATTTTATTTTATTTTATTTATTTTATTTTTCCAGGGACTGCAAGCTTCCACAATGTAGAGGACCATGTCAGTTTTGTTATTTTGTATTCTTAGAGCCAGCCAAAGCATTCAACACAGGCCATGGCAGTGAATGATTGTGAATATATATATCTGAGTCAGTGAACGGAATAAATAATGAGGAAATAATGGATATTAGATGTTAAAAACCATTTTACCAACTCTAGTTATAGCAAGCCTGACTCATTTTGTTAACCATAAATACACACTTTAACACATGGAGGCCCACCACTTACCCTAAGTTATAAAAAAATGGCACCAGTTAGGTAATTCTCTTACCCTGGAGACCAGTCATTTTTGGGCCCAGTGATTCTAACCACGTAAGCTTTGCTGACTTCTGAGACTTGCTTGACCTCTTGTCATTGGAACTCGCTCTTGCCTGAGTAACACGTCCCAAATCTGGAAGGCAAGTTCTTCCTCCAGAATTTGTCTTGTGACGATACTTTGGGCCCAGTTCCCTTAGTTGTTGCTGGTAACCAGAAAACTCATACCCCCAGCTATACATGTCACATGTTCAACATTCAGGGACAAACTTTGGATGTTAAGTTTTAAAATTTTTTTTTTTCTTTTCTAAATATTGCCATTAAGGACTGTATTTTTAAGGATTGTTTTCTAATTCCTTCTTCACTCTTATCGAGCGTTTTGTCCTCCTTACCTTTTGCCTTTCAAACCGAAACATGAGTAACAGCCTGTTTCCCCAACATCTTCTGTGCTCTGGCCAGGCACTGATTATTCTTCCCCATGGGGGAGCTTTAATTCTAGTCTATTACTTCAGGGACACAGAATCTGAAACTGCTTTTAAAGTTTTCTTATATGAGGTTTGCTGAGGCTTCTGACCAGAGATATCTTCTCTCTTTGCCTCCCATTTAATAAACTTAAACATTTCTGGAGCATTCCCTTCAGGCCAGTCTTGGCAGAGGGAGGCTTTTAGTTCCCATGTATACAAAAAAACTTTATTATCAGCTAACATCAGAGGAATCAGAGGAAAATCTGGTTTGAAACTTGTTCCCAACTATTTGGACAGATCAGGGCTAGGAAATATAATGTAAGGCATGTATGTATAGACTTTGTACACTTTACATATTTGGTTCACTCACATCCAGTGTGAAGAAGCCACCAAACATGCTTTTGTGTGAGCAAGCAAGGCTGTTTATTTCACCTGGGTGGCAGCCGGGCTGAGTCCAAAAAAGGAAGGAGTCAGCGAAGGGAGATAAGGGTGGGCCTTTTATAGGGATTTGGGAAGGCAAAAGGAAAATTTATAGCAAAGGGGGTTGTTCTCTGGCTGGCAGGGGTGGGGGTCACCAGGTGCTTCAGTGGCGGAGCTTTTGAGCCAGGATGAGCAAGGAGAAGAATTTCACAAGGTAATGTCATCAGTTAAGGCAGAACAGGCGATTTCCGCTTCTTTTTTGATTTCTTCAGTTTACTTTCAAGGCCATCTGGGATGTATTACGTGCAAGGTCCACAGGGGATATGATGGCTTAGCTTGGGCTCAGAGGCCTGACATTCCTGTTTCTTACATTAATTAAGAAAAACAAAATGAAATAGTGGTAAAGTGTTGGGTGGTGAAAATTTTGGAGAGGGGTGGTTAGGAGAGATAATGGGCGTATGTTTTCTCAGGCTCTGGTCTTCGTGCAGGATTAGGGGTGGCGTGGAAACCCAGACCTGGTGAAGAAGATTAAGCTGAAGGAAGATTTTTGGTAAAGGGTGATATGGTTGGCGGTTGTTAGGAAGAAACATTTTCGTATAGAAATGATTGGTGATGACCTGCGATACGGTTTTTGTATGAATTGAAAAAACTAAACCAGAATAAGAGAAGGAGAAAAACCAAAGTGTTAATTAAAGACTAAGAATGGAGGACACAGGAAAGTCCCAATTAAGAGTGTGGCCTAAGGAGGTTCAGCATGGCCCCGCCAAGCAAAAAAGATTATATTTAAGCGTTTAAGATGGCGGTTTGAGGGATAGGCACTAGGGGATTATCAGCTGTGAATGGCTTGGAGAAACAGTGTAAACCACAGAAAGTAAACAAGTGTAGGCATTTATGGAGTAGTGAAGAAATGGTGAATAGGAGTATGACTAGACGGGAAAGATAGTAGGGATGGACTAGTTTTGGGGGCTCAGGACTTCGTAAAGTCCTTGTTTGTAAAAAGTAGGGTAAGGATAACAGAACTAATAGAATGAAGGGATGTATTTTAGGCTCATAAGGTTATTTCCGTTCTTTCAGAAATGCGAGTGAGTTTAAAGGGAAGTAGGGGGAGAGTACTTGCGACTTCCAGGAGGAAGAGGAAGGAATTAGGCTGGCTGTCCACGGGACACAGCTTTTTCCTGAAACGGTGTTAGTACCCAAGTGGGGGAGGATCCTGCAGGCGGACAGCAGTTTGGGGTACTATAGATGACTAAGTAGGGCCAGTCCAATGAGGTTTTAGATATTTTGAGGGTCAGATTCTTAAACGAGAACTGATTGTCCAGCTACGGGTCGTCTTTCCCATTATGGCTGGGAATCTTCCACTGTGAGTACCCCAAGCTCGGCTCCGTAATGGGTCTAGTGTGGGCTTCCGAGCGGCGATCGGGCAGCGTCAGTCATTCAGCCGCTAAAGTCCAAAAGAAGACTCTGGGGAAGGAGTCATCATGAGAGCCTTGGGCCAGATTCCGGGCCGGCTGGAAGGTGGCTGCCAGTTGAGTTGAACAGTCCAGTTTTCACTGGGGGTACCACACAGATGGGGACACGGCTTAGGAAGAAATCCCGGGGCTGTGGCGATTCCTTGGCCCAGTGGCCAGATATTCTGCACTTGGTAGCAAACCTCTGGGGGAGGGAGGTTCCTGGAGGAACCCCTGGCAGCGGGTTCAAGGCGTTTTTGAACTTCTTTGATGTGCTTGGCTGGGATTTGTCTCACAGTGGAGGCAAGAAATTGCAACTCAGAAATACATTGCTACTTGGCTGCCTCTACTCTGTTATTGTACAACTTGAAGGCGAGATTAATTAAGTCTCATTGTGGGGTTTGAGGGCCGGAATTTAATTTTTGGAGCTTGATTTAATGTTGGGAGCAGATTGGGTAATAAAATAAAATGCCTATTGAGAATAAGACGGCCTTCTGACCTTTCATGGTCTAGGGCTGTAAAGCGTCTCAGGGTTGCTGCCAAAGGGGCCATGGACTGGGCTGGGTTTTTATATTTGATGAAAAAGAGCCTAAACGCTAACTGATTTGGGAGAGGTCGGATAAAGAAAAGGAGCATTAACCTTGACTATGCCTTTAGCCCCAGCCACCTTTTTAAGAGGAAATTGCTGGGCAGGTGGGGGAGGGCTGATCGCGGAACAAAACTGTAATCTGGACCCGGTGTGAGGAGGGAAGGTGATAAAAGGATGATAGGGTAGTGGCGCAGAAGCTGAGGAAAAATTGGGACCTGGCTCGGCCTGGCGAGGAGCAGCCTGGGGAGGACGGGAGAGGTCAGATGGGTCCATAAAAAGGAAGATTGGAAAGACTCAGCAATGCTTGGGGTTGGGACTGAGGGTACAGGCGGGAGGGAAAGAAGGAAGATTTGGGATGTCTTACATTGGGAACAGAGACTAGGGAGGGACCGATGTGTAAAAGAATGCTTAGATGTCAGGCACCTCAGACCGTTTGCCCATTTTACAACAAAAATTATCTAGATCTTGTAGGATGGAAAAATTGAAAGTGCTGTTTTGTGGCTATTTGGAACCACTGTTGAGTTTGTACTCGCCTCAAGTAGTGTTGCAGAAGAAAATAAGACGCTTAGATTTTAGGTCAGGTGTGAGTTAAAGTTTTAAGTTCTTGAGAACACAGGCTAAGGGAGAAGAAGGAGGAATGGAGGGTGGAAGGTTGCCTATCGTCAGGGAGGCAAGTCCAGAAGAAAAGAGAAAAGAGAGGGTAGAGACATGGAGAGAAGGTGCTTGCCCCCCAGGAAAGTGGAGAAGGGGTGGGAGGTGCTTGCCCCCCAGGAAAGTGGAGAAGGGGTAGGGGGTGCTTGCCTCCCAGGAAAGTGGAGAGAAGAGAGGGTAGAGACATGGAGAGAAGGGGTGGGGGGTGATTGCCCCCCAGGAAAGTGGAGAAAGGGTGGGTGAGCAGCCAAAGAAGGCATCCCCGCAGTTGACTTGCCACCAAGGGAATGAATGTGGGTAAATGACCAAGGCAGGCATCCCCGGCGGTGATTAGACACCAGTGAAATGTGGGTGAGTAATCAGGCAGGCGTCCCACAGTGATTAAACACCAAGCAAAAACTGACTTCCCGAGTCCGTGACCAGCGCTGGAGTTTTGGGTCCACGGATAAAATGCATCTCCTTTGTCTCTACCACAAAAGGAAAGGAACTGAAATTAAGAGAAGGGAGAGATTGAAGTGTGGTGCCAAGATTGAAAGCAGAAAGAGGTTAAGGGATAGTGAGAGAGGTTGGAGACGAGAATAAAGAGAGGCCACTTAACCGGATTGAAAATGGGTGAGAAGTTCCTTGGGCTGGTTACTCTGAGGACCAGAGGTCTTTGGTGGATCTTTCATGGAGCAAAGAGCAGGAGAACAGGGGATTGATCTCCCAAGGGAAGTCCCCCAATCCAAGTCACGGAACCAAATTTCACTTGCTTCCATGTGAAGAGACCACCAAACAGGCTTTGTGTGAGCAACAAGGCTGTTTATTTCACCTGGGTGCAGGTGGGCTGAGTCCGAAAAGAATCAGCTAAGGGAGATAGGCGTGGGGCCGTTTTATAGGATTTTGGTAGGTAAAGGAAAATTACAGCCAAAGGGGGTTGTTCTCTGGCTGGCAGGGGTGGGGGTCACAGTGTGTTCAATGGGGGAGCTTTTGAGCCAGGATGAGCCAGGAGAAGGAATTTCACAAGGTAATGTCATCAGTTAAGGCAGGAACAGGCAATTTTCACTTCTTTTGTGATTCTTCAGTTACTTCAGGCCATCTGGATGTATACGTGCAGGTTACAGGGGATATGATAGCTTAGCTTGGGCTCAGAGACCTGACAATTGGTAACCTTTTTAACCTGACCACATCTATGGGTTTAATAGTAACTCTCCAACTTTTTTCTTTATTTTTATTTTTATTTTAAGTTCCACGATACGTGTGCAGAAGGTGCAGGTTCTCAGCAAACTAACACAGGAACAGAAAACCAAACACTGCATGTTCTCATACATAAGTGGGAGTTGAACAATGAGAGCATGTGGACACAGGGAGGGGACACAGGGATGGGGACACGCTGGGGCCTGTCAGGGATTGGGGCGCAAGGTAAGGGAGAGCATTAGGACAAATACCTAATGCATGTGGGGCTTAAAACCTAGATGATGGGTTGGTAGGTATAGCAAATCTCTAACTTTTTTCTATATTGCCCATCTTAACCTCCTACCAGCTTGTCCCTCTGCCACTTTTTCCCCTTCTGTTGTTTTATTTGTAAGATAATACAAGAGAAATACGTTTCTGCCTATTAATTTATTTCTTTACCAAGCACCAAACATATGTAATACAAAAGGTACTATGTTAGGAAGGTCCTAGTTTTCATGCGCGTCCGTGTGAAGAAACCACCAAATAGGCTTTGTGTGAGCAATAAAGCTTTTTAATCACCTGGGTGCAGGCAGACTGAATCCGAAAAGAGAGTCAGCAAAGGGTGGTGGATTATCATTAGTTCTTACAGGTTTTGGGATAGGTGGTGGAGTTAGGAATAATGTTTTGTGGGCAGCGGGTGGATCTCACAAAGTACATTCTGAAGAGTGGGGGAGATTACTGATTTGTTTTTCTAAGACCACCAGAGCGGGCACAAAAGAACCAGCGAGTAGGCAAGTGTAGGAGCAAAACTGCAAGTTTATTTTGGTCACCTAGCTTCAGGGGAAGAAGGTGGGTAGGGAGAGGTCTGTTGGCCTCCGGCAAATGAGGCCATCAGAGTCACCCGTGGAGCTCTCCGACGGAGTTCCAACAGTCCCAACCGCAGCGGGGAAGCTGGGAAGTCCGTGCGTGGCGTTCGTCCGGAGCCGCTTTTCTAGGAGTGGGAGGGCAATAGGCGGGGCACGGGCGTGTCGGGGGGCGTTCCGCAGGTGTGACCAGGTAAATCTTGGTCTCTTCAGATTGACATCACCTGGCGCATGCCTAGTTGGTCTGCACCGTCCCGGGTCGCCGGCTGCATTTTCGCGCGCGCGGGAAAAGTTGGGGGGGGGGGATGAAGAACCCGGAAGTGCACCATCTTGCCTCCGTTCATCCAAACAATTACAAAGAACCTCCTTAAGGGTGGGGGAGATTACAAAGTACATTGATCAGTTAGGGTGGGGCAGAAACAACACAAAATACATTCTCAAGAGTGGGGGAGATTACAAAGAACCTTCTTAAGGGTGGGGGAGATTACAAAGTACATTGATCAGTTAGGGTGGGGCAGAAACAAATCACAATGGTGGAATGCCGTCAGTTAAGGCTATTTTCACTTCTTTTGTGGATCTTCAGTTGCTTCAGGGGATATGGATGCATATGTGCAGGTCACAGGGGATGTGATGGCTTAGCTTGGGCTCAGAGGCCTGACACTAGTCATACACACATATACAAAAAATTGTTTATTAATTACTGACGCCTCAAATTATCAAGAAAAGTAATCAAAACTCATTTAAACATTTTTACTATTAAAAACACTTTCTTCTAGTTTTCGGTCATTTGGTTATGTGGCATTCCATATGATTGACTTAAAATTTTCACTTAAGAAACTTGTTAAACATATGCTTAGCTCCTGTGCTTGGGGGTCAATCAGTAGAATCCCCTCTCTCTTCCCTCTGTTTTTAGTTTCCTTGTTTTTAGTTTCTATATTGTCCACATTCCTTTATCTTTCCTAGTTCTGCTATGCCTTGGTAAGAATTGCAGGAGTTACTAAGCAGTTTTCTTAAATATTCAAAACATTTTCTGGTGATTATAGGCAAGTTATTCAAGGAATTTGGTAAATTAGAAAAAGCAAAATATTTCAATGAGGTATGAAGAATTTTGTAGGCGAGTTTTATGCCATTGTCATGATCTCACTCTTAATTTTTGTTACTTTTTTTAACTTTCCATTTTTTATGAGGTTTTTTTCTTATACTTCTTCATCTGACAAAAGTAGGTAGTTTTTTAAAAGCTCATTTCATAAATGGTTAACCATTTTTAAGGTGAATTAAGACATACATTTTTGTAATCTAAGGGAAGTTACTTGGGTAATTTATTATATTTATAAGGTTTGACTTCATGCATAGCCAGATCTGAGGACAATGCATAGTAAACTTATTAAAGTGTGATTGTAATGTAATGATATTTTAGAAATTGAGCTAAGATTTGAATGTAACCATTAAACTGATTATTGAAATCTATACAGTTTGAAAAAAATTACCTTTAAGTTGATAATATTTTTCATGTTTTTTTTCAGATACGTGTATTTTTTAAACTTGAATAATTCCCATCTTAATGTCTTATTAAATATGACATCTATGAACATCTGGCCCTCTTATGAGGTTCTCAAGTTATTTACTAAAGAGCAACAAATCCCAACAAATCAAGAGCAATTAGTGGCCCAGTTTTGGTGTATGGTTTCTTATATTCTTTCTAATCTAGTTTTTTAGCTTCCTGTACTCTCACCTGTGAAATTGTTAGATGTTTTCAGCCTAAGCTTGCTTATGAAAAATGGAAATAAAACAAAGAGGGGAAAGGCTGAGAGAAAAGACAAGCAAAGGCCTCTTTGAATATTCAGCCCCTGCCACTCACCCTGTGCATAGCACTTCTTCACGTTTTTACTTGTCTCCACAGTCTGTTGTCTGCTTTTCATTGCTTTTCAGAGTCCTTGAGAGATTTTTGTATTTTGTCTCATGTTTTTCTTTTTGATCAACAGGAGAGAGCCTATAGTTGCCTTATGGCACCATAATGAAACTGGAACTTTGACTTCTTTTTTTAAAAAAAAAAATCTTCATAGAATGTAGACACATTACAGCAAGGGAATTTTTTTTTTTTTTTTTTTTTCACTATATAAAGCTAATGGCTTTCACTTATTTTCATTTAGGTCTAAGAACACATTTTAACGGTTACTGCTTCCTAATCTTGCTTTGTCTCTATTAAAGAAGCATTTGGAAATGTATAATTCTTCTTGACCTTGGAGATTGGTTTTCTCAACTTTTTTTTTTTCCTGCAATATGTAGTATCTTTAATAATTTGGTACATTTATGATTTCTAAACAAAATATGTGTCTTTTGAACATTGTTGAAAAGTTAGTGTATGACCCCACGGAGAATTTGGAACAGGTGCCAGCACAATTGCCACTGCCTGACTTCTTGTCCTTACATTGGGAGTTGTTAGCATGAAAAAACAAAATGTAAAGTGCTCTTTTTCATGGCATTTTCTCTAAAATAATACTTTGAAAAGAATTTTTGTCCCTGGTGATATAAAACTGAGCACCGAGCAAGTAAGAGGATCTTGACTCATAGATGTATAAAAACATTGTCAGTCCCCCTGGAGCTATGGAATTCCTCTCTCATAGTAATTCTTCTAATGTCTGTAGCTCAGTTCATTAATTTTTTGTTTTGCTCCCTTGGAATTTGTCCATAAAAGTATTCTTTTTCTATTTATTTTTAACCTGATCATCAACTTCCTTGGCTTATATGGGTGTACAGTTTGAATTTTTGTGGTAGTTGTTGTTTTATTTTGTTTTGGGGTGTTTGGCTAGGAAGAACTAACTATAGGATGTTTGTCAGGGACGTGTTCATTGGGAAATTTATCTCACTGCTCTGTGCTTGTTTGACAGCTGTTCTTGTATTTCTAACTTTAATTCAAAAAGTTATAAAGCCATATGTGAGCAGCTGTTCACTGTTTTCATTAGGGCAAAATAAAATCGGATGCAAGTATTATCAGGAATGATTTAGGTTAGATTGTAAAAATAATTTAGACTAGATTGTAGGAATAATTTTACAGTAGTTATGATATATTGTAAGTTCTTAAAAAGAAGGATCTTGAATTAAAAAACAATTTTAAGCGTAAAGTAGTATTTGTTGTAAGATGAGAGGTGTTGAAAGATGATATACTGTCTGAACGTAGGATAGTGAAGCAGCTAGCTTTAGAATTCCTCTTCTAGTTCTAGGATTTTATGATTTTATAGTGGTGTTTATCCTTCTCTACAGACTAACTTTTCCCATGACTTCCTGTCCTTTAGAACTCTTCTGTGTAATAATAAGATTTTTTTTTGAGACGGAGTCTCGCTGTGTCACCCAGACTGGAGTGTAGTGGCATGCTCTCGGCTCACTGCAACCTCTGCCTCCCAGGTTCAAGTGATTCTCCTGCCTCAGCCTCTTGAATAGCTGGGATTACTGGCATGTACCACCATGCCCGGATAATTTTTTTTTTTTTTTTTTTGGTATATTTAGTAGAGACAGGGTTTTGCCATGTTGGCCAGGCTGTTTAAGCTGATTCATATTTATTTGTGAATTATTATCATAGCCATAGAAAGAGTAATCATTTATTTGGCTTTCAAGTACTAAAGTCAAAATGCAAAATTGGTTTGCCTTAGGTTTAAAGTGATCAGACCAAAAAAAAAATGAAGTGAAGATAATTAAATGTTGCTTATGAAATAAAAAATGTAATGACTTATCTTTTTCAGTAGTCCTCCAGAATATAAACTATTTATAATCATCTCTCAGACATTTAAATAAAGTATCTAGTATTCATTAAATATTTACCACATGCCAGGTAAAGTACAATTAATTTAACATATACTCTCCTGTTTAATTCTCACAATGATCCTGAGACCTTAGGGTTTATTATCCCCATATTATAGAAGAGGAAAAAGTTTAGAAAGTTGAAGTAAATTACCCAAAGTCACATAGTAAGTAGTGGGTCTGAGATTTGAACCCAAGACCATTTTTTTTTTTTACCAAGTTCTAAATTTTAGAAGATATTTACTATATCAAAAAAGTATGAAGTTAAAAGGAATCAGAATGTAAACTTGTGAATATGTTAGGATCTCAGTTAAATCATATACACACACATGCACACAGGAGTGTTTGCATTTGGAAAGGCTAAAAGGTCCTACACCAAAATATTAACAATGTTAATATTTGTTACAATGTTAATATTTGTCAGGCTGGAGTTCAATGGCGGGATCTCGGCTCACTGCAACCTCCTCCTGGTTCAAGTGATTCTCCTGCCTCAATCTCCTGAGTAGCTGAGTTTCCAGGTGCCCTCCTCTATGCCTGGCTAATTTTTGTATTTTTAGTAGAGACTGGTTTTCACCACGTTGGCCAGGCTGGTCTTGAACTCCTGACCTGTGTGTATGTGTTTTAATTGGGATTATAATGTATTAAAGTCTTTATATTCTGCTTTTTTATTACATAAATTTTCAGAAAATATAAAATAATCTTCTAAAATTTGTTTAACGTCTATATGATTGTCCATTCTTTAGGTGTTCTATAATTTATTTAATAGTTGTTTGATGTTTGACATTGAGGTTGTTTCTAGGTTATTTTCTATCATACAGAGTGTTGTACTATGAATCTTTGAAGAAGAAATCTTTTTGTATTTCCTGAACTGTTTTGCGAGGATGTCTAGGAAGTAATATTACTAGGTAAAAGTGTATGAACTTCTAAAATATGTTGCCAAGTACATTTAATAAACATTATGATTTGTTTTCTTCTACCAGTGAGTGACAGTGTTCTTTCATTGTATATTACCGGCCTTGAGAAGTCCATATTTTACTCTTTGCTAATATTATAAGCTGAAAATAGCTTTTCACTATTTTAATTTGGATGTTTTGGCTTTGATTAGTAGAGAGTTGAGCTTTTTACCCCCACAGTTTGATTTTGCGTTTCTTTTTTGTATCATCCATTTCCTCTTATATTCCATACTTGTAACAGTACCTTTCCTAAGCTAGTTATTTAAGCTTTTTTTAAAAAAAAATAATTTAAATGATTTTGAAATGGACTCTTTTCTCTTTGAGCTGTTTATTTATTTATTTATTTTTTTTTTTACCTTCTTTTCCCTTTTAAGGTTTTATTCTTACCTATTAGGAAGATAACAAGGTATATCTAATTACATGACATGCAGTCTTCACCAAGAAGCCAGAATCTTAAATTTATAGCTCACTGTTGCCATCTGAGATATAAGTAGAACTACAGTTACTCTGGTTTACTTTCCATTAAGTCAACTTCCTTGCTCTTCTTAAACTCCACTACTCCTTCTTTAATGATAGCCCTTCTACCAACACATGGATCTTCATAGACTATAAGAATCACTTGATTGATGTGTTTCATTTACATTTTAGAGAACTTCCATAAAAAGTGAAAGCTCTTTCAGTGTGTCTCAGAGAGATTATCTCACAAAGAAATGCTCCTCTTTGAGCATTTTCTTGTATTTCTTCCT
Organism: Rhinopithecus bieti; assembly: GCF_001698545.2. NCBI lineage: Eukaryota > Metazoa > Chordata > Mammalia > Primates > Cercopithecidae > Rhinopithecus > Rhinopithecus bieti. The sequence goes on from NW_016814921.1 coordinate 1,515,398, forward strand.
GTCTTCAAAATAAGTCAGATCATTTAATTTATTTTAATCTTTTCTATTAAGTGCCAGTAGCACAAAGTCTCAATGTAGTCAGCAGTCCTAAACAGCCCAGGAGAGGGAACCTCTGTAATAATTAAATGCCTGTAGAATATATATTTATTATGGTTGGAGATTCCTAAATTGAGAGAGGGAACTTCCTCCACCAGTTAGTAATGAAATGCAGAAGTGAAACTGAGTATCGTATACCTATAATATTTAGTTCTAACTCTTTCTTCACCATTGTCATTAGGAGAGTTGGCATGCAGAAACATCTTGAGAGTTGCATATTTTAATACATTATTTACCTTTTCCACACAGACCTTGATAGTCATATAAATTCAGTCTTGCTCAGAGTTGTCCAATCTTTTGGCTTCTTTTGTCCACACTGGAAGAATTATCGTCTTGGGCCACACATAAAATATACTAACACAGGCTCTGAGCAAGATGGCAGCCTCCGAGCCGGTTAGGCTAGGGCTTCAATACCCGTCAGCAGCTACCCTGCACTGTACGGCCTTCCTGGCTTTTGGTTGACTTGAACAGATGCTGAGTCATCACAGATCTCATTAGTCTCATCTGCCAGTGCTTTGGCGTCGGTTCTGGGGCCCTCTGAGGCCTCTAACTGGAGCAGGGGCTCGTGCCCGCAACTGAGAGCGCACGCCTGGTGAGAGACAAGGACTGCCTTAGAGTTAAATTAGAAGAGAGAGGAGTTGCTGAGAATTCTGTAGTCATCAGTAACGGTGACAGTATTCATTTATCACTTACAAAAGCATAAAAGCGGACATTTAAGTTAGAGGAGGATGAAGAAACTGAACCGGATTACAAATATTCAAAGAAGCATTGGAAGAGCCAAGAGAACAGTAACAATAATGAGAAGGTCTTGGATCTAGAACGAAAAGCTGTCACAGATCAGACTAAGCCAAAAAGAAAACAGAGAAAACATAAAGCAACCTGTGGCACAGCGGGTGATGATAACAAAGAGACCAAAAGAAAATCACCAAAAAAAAAAAAGGAGAAATGTGAATATGGAAAAAAGGCCAGGAATCCCAACTCTCCTAAAGTACAGGCAGTAAAAGACTGGGCCAATTAGAGATGTAGTTCTCCAAAAGGTTCTGCTAGAAACAGCCTTGTTAAAACCAAAAGGAAAGGTGGTATAAGCGTTTGCTCAAATGGGAGTCCCAGTTCCTCCTCGGAGTCTGAGTCTTGTCATGAATCAATCAGTGATGGTCCCAGCAAAGTCAGTTTGGAGGCCAGAAATTCCTCAGAGAAATTACCAACTGAGTTATCAAAGGAAAGACCCTCTACCAAAAGTACAACTGCAGAGAAACTGGCTACAAAACCTGCCTTTAGCCTTAACGCCCAGCAAGGGCAGGACCTCTGGAACATCGTCTTCTAGTTCAGATTCTGGTTCAGAGTCAGATGACCAATGCTTGATGTCATCGAGCACCCCGGAGTGTGCTGTGGGTTTCTAAAAGACAGCGCAGGAAGAGGTTGTCCAGGCCCTGGGCTGTCATCACAGACTGCAGGTGCTGCTGGATGGAAGCGTTCTGGCTTAAATGGTGGCAGACAGGCTCTTGGTCCTTCTCCCAATGTGTCTCTCCCCAGTTTAGGAAGAGGATGGGGTAGAGGAGAGAACCTTTTTTCTTGGAAGGCAGCTAGGGGACGGGGCATATGGGGGAGAGGTCGAGGATGAGAGCATCCTGTTTCCTGTGTTGTAAATAGAAGCACTGACAACCAGAGACAACAGCAATTAATGAAGTGGTAACAAATTCATCTACTGTTTTCCAGAATCTGGTAGAGACACACCTGAAGGACTGTAATCTGTTACTGCTGTTAGCAGCTACCCCTCAAATTGGAGAAAAGATTGCATTTTATCTTTGGAACTAACGTCCAGTTACACTCTCCTGATGTCTCTGATTACAAGGAAAAATATTAAGCCGCAATCCAGAGATACAGCAAGTAGATAGAGAAATTCTTTCATCCTTACCTTCCTTGAGAGAACCTGGGAAATTTGATTTGGTTTATCACAATGAAAATGGAACCGTGGTAGTGGAGTACGCTGTGATGCAGGAGAGCAAGATCACTGTATTTTGGGGAGAGCTGATTGATCCAAGACTGATTATTGAATCTCTGAGTAATACATCAAGTACAGAACCTGTCTGAATATGACCTCTCCACCACATAGTTTATGAATGTCTTGTTTGTGAAAGTGACTATAACTTGGACTTTTTTTTTTTTAAGAGGATTTGAAAGTTATATGGATTTTTTTGTTGTCTTCATTTTACTGCATAGGAAACAATCTACCTTATCATTTAAAATGACATGGGTGTCGGTTTTGTAGATCTTTGGTTTATTTGGTCAGGTTTAATTTCAGTTAACAAAACGTAAAACATGACATTCCCTGCAGACCTTGTTGTATACCAATGCTTATGGTTTCTTCTCTTTTTTAAAAGTTTTTGACCGTGAAGCAGCAGTTGTCAGTAGGAGTTTATAATACCAAGAATGTGCTGCATATCTTGTCTCAATAAGTTTTAAGTAACATTTAAAAGTATTAAAGCATAGTACTTGACCTAATTTTTTAGCATTTGAGTTGTTCCATTAAATGGAACATCTCGTAAATTTCAAGTATTTTATACTTGCAATTGTTAAGAGTTAAAAGGTAGTTGGATTTGTCACAGACAGTGAGTTGAGGAATCCTTCACGTTTTTCCCAAGTGAGCTTCAGGCCAGGAAATGTGTCATCTTGCCAAGCACCTGGCTGAGTGTGCTGGAGTGAGGATTTGAACAGAAACTTCCTTTTCTGTTATTATTCGCCACTAAGCTAAAATGGCCAAATATATACTGTGAAAATTGGTTTCTTTTAACAAAGGATCAGATCCCTCCTTCAGTTGTACATATTTTTAAATAAAATCATATTAAACTAAAAAAAATATATATACTAGCATGAACAATAGGTGATGAGCTAAAAAAATTGCAAAAAAAACCTCATAATATTTTAACAAACTTTACCAATTTGTGTTGGGCTGCAGTTTGGACAAGCTTGGTCTAGCTTAAGTTTTATGGATTACTTGTACAATAGAATTGAATTGATGTCTACAGTATTTTGAAGAGTGTGAAAGTGGTTTTTTAAATTTGTACTGTATGTTATAAAGCAGTATGAGTAACATACTTTATGTGTGAGACTTTACATGCCTAAGAAATACTTTTGTTAAGAAGGGTTTATATTTATGGTGGAGTATTTGTTACAACATGGGGTCTATACATACTTGTAAAGAAATTAGGGATAGAGAATGCATCACTCAGGCCCCAATCTTTCCATTCATATGGATTGATTAGTCATCACATAGTCCATATTTTTCTACTGTATTCAAGTCCCAGTTGATACTTGATGTATCATATTGCTTAGTTCCCAAACATGTTCCCTTCTTTCTTTTCATGTAACTTTTAATTACTCATTTGTCCGAGTCTGAATCCTGAATATTACCCTTGATTCCATTTTGTTTCACCACCCCTTTCCAAATGTAGCTTTAAGTTTTTCCTGTTTCTTTTTCTACTCCCAGCACCCACAACTATAGCTCTGAAGTATGTTTCCAGTGAGTTTTCAGTATGTGCATGTGTTTACTCTAGCTCAAGGTGTGGTTTTTTTTTCTGATATTTATGCCATTAATTGATCTCTCTAATGAATCTTGTCAGAGAAGTCTTACAGAAGGACATTTCAGACCTTATTTCTCTCTAGATTAAAAAAACCTTCGAAGACTTCCAAGTATGTACGAAGAGTTCTCTTGAATTCCTTCATCTGGTCTTCAGGGTCCTATGCTGTGACTTCAACTTTTCTTTGTTACCTTCCCTCAAATATTTTTTCTCTTACCCTTTTTATGCTTCTTTCCTTGTGAGCCTTCTGTCATTTTTTGGCCTGTACGTATCCATTTCCCTGTTCTCGCATTTCCAAATATCATCTATCCTTCAAGAGTTGGCTTTTAGGTTTGTCTTCCAGCTAGAAGTAATCTTTTCTTCCTGGGAACTCCCAAAGGCCTTTTCTGTTTGTTATTGTACTTAGTATCCTTTCTGTTGAACTGTGGTTGTTCATGGTTACTGGTTGTTATAGTTGGTTCTTTAACGTGTGGATTCCTGTCTCCTTATTCTATTTCTTGTGTACATTTTCTGGTACACGTATATTCTTTTTTTTTTTTTTTTATACTTTAAGGTCTAGGGTACATGTGCATAACGTGCAGGTTTGTTACATATGTATACTTGTGCCATGTTGGTGTGCTGCACCCATCAACTCGTCAGCACCCATCAATTCGTCATTTATATCAGGTATAACTCCCAATGCAATCCCTCCTCCCTCCCCCCTCCCCATGATAGGCCCCGATGTGTGATGTTCCCCTTCCCGAGTCCAAGTGATCTCATTGTTCAGTTCCCACCTATGAGTGAGAACATGCGGTGTTTGGTTTTCTGTTCTTGTGATAGTTTGCTAAGAATGATGGTTTCCAGCTGCATCCATGTCCCTACAAAGGACGCAAACTCATCCTTTTTTATGGCTGCATAGTATTCCATGGTGTATATGTGCCACATTTTCTTAATCCAGTCTGTCACAGATGGACATTTGGGTTGATTCCAAGTCTTTGCTATTGTGAATAGTGCCGCAATAAACATACGGGTATACGTATATTCTTAAGACATATGCAGTTCTGGGGGTATTTCTTAGTGGAGAAAAATAAAACCTTGGAGATACTTTATATGCCAAAGATAAAAATGATTGTGTGTTCTATAAAGATCTACAAAAATATGCTTGGAAGTAGTTTTGCTAAAAAAAGAGGTATAAGAAATTAGATACATAGATGAGACCTTGGATGACTGACTCAAACCACTTTCAGACAGATGAAAACTAACTTCTAAATCTTTCTAGAAGTTTAGATTTAATGATATGTTCAATCATTTAAGCAGTTATTTATATGAGACTTACAAGCAGAATTTTATTTTATTTTTTTTAGTATTTTTACAATATGCAGTTCACTTTTTATGTACTCCTAATTTACTTCTTGATACTCCTTAGAATTTTTTAAAGGATTTTCCTGATTCTTAAATGGTTCTATTCTTTTTTGCACTTCTTCTGTTAATGATGTGTTTTATTTTTTTAGGTCTCTATTTGTCCTGGCAAAACTTACATTTGGAAAATGTTCTATTTTTCAGGTGTCCTGGTCAGATATAGGAGGACTGGAAAGCATCAAAGTGAAGTTGAAACAGGCTGTGGAATGGCCCTTAAAACATCCAGAGTCTTTCATTCGAATGGGTATTCAGCCACCTAAAGGAGTTCTTCTGTATGGGCCACCTGGGTGCTCTAAAACAATGATAGCAAAGGCTTTGGCCAATGAGAGTGGACTGAATTTTCTAGCTATAAAGGTAGGATGTTAAATTTTTTAGTGGCTACTCTCTTGGCCTCCGCCGATGCCCATCCTCTGACTCCTGCCTTTAGGAGAACGAATAAAGGCATCTTAACGAGCAGTGATTCTTTCTTTTTTTTTTTTTGATATTGATGGTGATATAATATAGGGAGATGAGTGATAAGAAATAAATTTGTGCATGTAATCAGCAAATCATGGTAGACATCGAGAAGACTACTTTATTTAGTTTCTTGATTCTGATATTTCTTATATCCATGTGAATCTTTTTTTTTGTTTCTACATTTTTAATTATAGACTTTTGCTTAACCAGGATTTAAAGATAAACGTGATAACGAATTCAATATTTATATACCTACAATTTTCAAATGAACAAGGCACTTGTTATGGTATACTATATTCTTTAAAAATACTTTTCCAGTCAGAAAGTATATGTTCATTGTTTTTATTCTGAACCACACACACACATTTTATTCGTTCATTGCTCTGCTCCCATTAACTGGGATAGATAATCTTTCATAATATGTAGTTGTTCACTTACTTTAGGACCAGATATTAATTTTATGTAGCATTATGATGTATCCAGGTACTTAATCCACACATATAAAACTGTAAATCCATTTCTGTGGATTGTATCACAAAAATATGTACCTAAATAGATTTACTATCAATTCATTTCAGAAAAGGCACACGATCATCTGTTTTGATATTACCAGGGAATTTTTTGCATAACAGAATGCGTTTTCTATCTTAGAACATTGAAATCATGGGCAGTTTGAAAGCATAAAACTTCAGAGTAGTTTGTCAACTTTTGGTTTTACTTAAGATTTATATAGAATGATACTTAGGTGTGATTAAGCTGTTTGTTCTTTAAGAGTATCTTCAACATACTTTTTATTTTCTGGAAGATATTGGAGAGTAAATATAGGGGGAAGAGACCATTTATAGCATGATCACTTATGGGGAATCACAACTACAGTTTTAAAGGTTGCAGGTTTAGTTGTTATTTTTTTGAGACATGGTCTCACTCTGTGGCCCAGGCTGAAGTATAGTGGTGTGATCATAGCTCACTGTAACCTCAAATTCCTGGGCTCAAGCTATCCTTCTGCCTCAGTCTCCTGAGCAGCTAGGACTACAGGTGTGAGCCATCACACCAGCTAACTTTTTAACATTTTGTGGAGACAGGGTCTCACTGTGTTGCCCAGGCTGGTCTCAAACACCTGGCCTCAAGCAGCCCTCCCACCTTAGCCTCCCAAAGCTCTGGGATTATAGGAGTGAGCTGCTGCACACAGCAAAGGTTGCAGTTTTAAGTGTTGAAGTAACGAGTGATTTTGAAATTTCCCAGGACATCTTGATTTCTCCTTGGTCCTTGTCCTTTTATCAAGTGGTAATGGGGATGGCTGTTTACTGGCATTTTCTAATCTTTTTACTGTCATCTCCATTTTTCTGTTCTTACCTTGTATATTTTACAATTGTATATTCATAGTCTTAGAATGTTTCTTGTCTACTGGAAATCTAAGACTTATTTGAGAACCTGTGAGCCAAGTCCTCATCAAATAAGTTTTAGACTTGAGTCTTAAGAGCACACTTATTTTCTTACAAACCGGTGTCTTACTTTTTTTGTGATCCAAGGTAATAATTTTAGGTACTACCAAGACTGCTTTCTGGACTATTCTAGAATTACTTAGAAATATATTTATTATCTTTTTTGAACATAAACATTTCATAACCTTAGACATTTTCACTTTTAGTCTTTTTTTCACTATGAGGAAATCGTAAATGATTCTTTGAAAGGTTTAACTTTGTACACTGTTATATAAAATAACCAGGCACACGTTCACTTATTTGAGCTTTTCATTAGATTTTAGGTCACAGACAGAAAAGCCATGTGATGTTAACAAATTGTCTTAATTGAGTTCATAACTCAGAGACTATTACATGTCCTAGTTACTAATTTTTATTTAGTGTGTTTTTTTATTCAGTTTAGAATTTGGTGTAGTTTGACAATATTATTCAAGTTTTGAATCTGTGTGGAGGATATACTTAATGAATGATGGGTTTTTATTTTTCAAATTGAATATCCCTTATCAAAATGCTTCAGACCTGAAGTGCTTAGATTTTGAATTTTTTTGCATTTTGAAATATTTGCATTATACTTCCCAGTTGAGCATCCCTAATCTGAAAATTTGAAATCTAAAATGCTAAAGTGGGCATTTTCTTTGATTGTCATGTTGGAGCTCAAAACGTTTTGCATTTTGGAGCATTTTGGATTTTTAGATTTAGGAATACTCAACATGTACTATTCATTCAACTCTCCTATATGTTTAAAATTTTTTTAAATACAAAGTTGGGAATATGAAAATAATTTGCCTTCTACTAGCATTTTCATTGGTCCTGTTATTTTCATCTATTCAATGTTTGTGAGGAAAGTTTTAAAGTAACAATACCATACAGCTTATGTATGAGAAAATGGAGCCAACGAAGTTGGGAATTCATATTCTGTTCTCTTTTTTTTGAGATAGAGTCTTGTTCTGTAGCCCAGGCTGGAGTGCAGTAGCACTATCTCAGCTCACCACAACCCCCACCTCCCTGGTTCAAGAGATTCTTGTGCCTCAACCTCCTGAGTAGCTGGGATTACAGGCATGCACCACCACGCCCGGCTAATTTTTTGTATTTTTAGTGGAGACAGGGTTTCACCATGTTGCCCAGGCTGGTCTCGAACTCCTGAGCTCAGGCAGTTTGCCTGCCTCACTCTCCCAAAGTTCTGGGATTACAGGCGTGAGTCATTGCACCTGGCCCTGTTCTCTTTTATTTTAATTTCCTGTTTAAAAACTTGGCAACTTTTGTTCAACCTACATGTTTGGTTTCAACCTATGTATTTGTTTTCTACAGGATTTAAGTGTTACAAGTTAGTTTGAAATTTTGAAATAAAAAGTAGACATACACTAGAATTCTCTAGCCAGTTAGGAAACACAAGTATTTAAACAGACTGAAAGGAAAAACTCCCTATTGCTTTTCACAATGGTAGTTACTTTTAATCTTCAAGATATTTTGATAGATTTACACTTATTCCTCTAAGTTTATGAAAGAACATTTTAGCTTCCTCTATGCATCTTTTCTGAATAGGGATTAAAAGATATGTACTGTATTCAGGGTGGAGACTTCACCTTGGCTTGTGTGGGCTCTTAATGTCCTCTGGCATATATATGTGTTTTCGTGTAGATTGCGACTTTTGACATGTTGTGTAAGTTTAGTTTGTTATCTGGGCTGATTATGTCAAATACTTTTCAGTTGAAATTTCCTCTCTGCTGCTTCTCTCTTGCTTTTGTCTGAAGTGCTACAATAGATTAATTGCCCTGGGATAGCTGCATTTCTTTACTATATGAAAAACTGTCACTAATTCTACAGGAAGTGTGGTTAGGCTTCTGACAGGGATTTTCAGCAAAAAATTATTCTGGTGAATACAGGAATGTAATGAGCTTAGTATATCCTTGACTTTTTGGGAAATTTTCTTCTCTATACTTGTCTCAGAGAGGAATTGTATAAAATAGATTTCATTTCTGGAAAAACCTGTGGTTTGTTCAAAGTAGTGCACAATTCAGAGTACAGGTGCTCCCCAATTTAAGATGAATTTACTTAAGTTTTTGACTTTACAACGGTGTGAAAGTGATATGCACTCTGTGGAAATCATACTTCGAATTTTAATCTTTTTTTTTTTTTGAGACAAAGTCTCTGTTGCCCAGGCTGGAGTGCATTGGCATGATCTCGGCTGACTGCAGCCTCTGCTTCCTGAGTTCAAGCAATTCTCTGCCTCAGCCTCCCAAGTAGCTGGGATTACAGGCATCTGCCACCACACCCGGCTAATTTCTGTATTTTTAGTAGAGACGGGGTTTCACCATGTAGGCCAGACTGGTCTTGAACTCCTGACCTTGTGATCCACCCACCTCGGCCTCCCAAAGTGCTGGGATTACAGGTATGAGCCACCGTGCCCAGCCAAATTTTAATCTTTTACTGAGCTAGTGATATGCAGTACAGTACTCCCTCATGATGCTGGGCAGTAACAGTGAGCCACAGCTCCCAGTCAGCCATGTGATCATGAGTGTACATGGCCAACATTTTACAATGCACTGTGTTGCCACATGATTTTGTCCAACTGTAGGCCAGTGTAAGCATTCTGAGCATGTTTAAGGTGGGCTAAGCTAAAATGGATGTTCAGTAGGTTAGGTGTATTAAATGCTTTATGACTTAGGATATTTTCAATTTTTGCTGAGTTTATCAGGACATAACCCCATTGTAAATTAAGGAGCATCTGTAATTACTATTTGTTATTTAACTAGATATATTAATATTCTCTTATCAAAGGTACAAGATAATCTGAAATTTTAAAATTCCAAATTCCTCTTTAGACTTCTGTTTTAAATTTTGCATGGAAAACTGCATAGCTACCTCTTTTAATTACAGAATGCTTTAAGATTACAAATAAGGATAATGATTTTAAGAAGGTTAAGTGACTTTTCCAAGGTCTAAGTGGTGGTGATGGCACTGAAATTTAGTCTCAGAACTTTGTGAATCGAGTCTGAGCTCTTAACCACTGTATTATATGCTCTTCCATTTTTCTTTTTGTTTTTTTAAAAAATAAAACTGGTGTCCAGTGGCTTTTTTCATTAATTACACAAAGTCACCAGGGAAGGTAGTTTAAGTAGTTTCTGTAGGGTAGGTTCAGAGAAGTGGAAAGATGTTAATATGTTTCTGGGAACTGGTTTGAAAAATAATTTTGTTTCTCTAGGACAAAGAAAACAAAAAAACATGGTTTTGGTCTAGGAGTAGAAGTTAATAGGAAAGGGTTATCACGGCCAAAGATACAGGAAACTGCTGAATGAAATAGAAGTGCCTAGAAAAAGACTGATAGTGGGATAATGTAGAGCTTAAAATTTACCTGTTAGTATATAATTTGTGCCCTTGATATCGAGTAAGTCCTGATGAAAAGAACACTAAGCTGGAATTCACATAGCTTGGATTTACTTCCTAACCTTAGCACTTTTTAGTTTTGCAACCTTAAGCAAGTTCTGTAAGTCTCATTTTTTTCTTTTTTTTTTTTTGAGGCGGAGTCTCGCTCTGTCGCCCGGACTGGAGTGCAGTGGCCGGATCTCAGCTCACTGCAAGCTCCGCCTCCCGGGTTTACGCCATTCTCCTGCCTCAGCCTCCCGAGTAGCTGGGACTACAGGCGCCCGCCACCTCGCCCGGCTAGTTTTTTGTATTTTAGTAGAGACGGGGTTTCACTGTGTTAGCCAGGATGGTCTCGATCTCCTGACCTCGTGATCTGCCCGTCTCGGCCTCCCAAAGTGCTGGGATTACAGGCTTGAGCCACCG
>NW_016814921.1:1527773-1573339 GCF_001698545.2 Rhinopithecus bieti
CCCGCCACCTCGCCCGGCTAGTTTTTTGTATTTTTAGTAGAGACGGGGTTTCACTGTGTTAGCCAGGATGGTCTCGATCTCCTGACCTCGTGATCTGCCCGTCTCGGCCTCCCAAAGTGCTGGGATTACAGGCTTGAGCCACCGCGCCCGGCCTAGTCTCATTTTTTTCATCCAGAAAAGTATAACATTTGTACATTATAAACTTTGGAGAGCATTATATTTAAAAGGCAAATGAAAAGGTTTGGGGGGGGGGTATAACACCCCACTCCTTGGGTGTGGACTTCTTTCCAAAGAATTTCATATGGAAAGAGGAGAGGCGAAGAGCTACTGTACAGTGGTGAAACCTGACAAACCATACCACAGCCAGATGATCAAGGTTAACATCTTCAGTGATAAGTCATGCTGACAGTACAGTTGACGCTTTGAACAACACGGGCTTGAACTCAGTGGGTCCACTTATGTGCACTTTTTTTTTTTTTCAATACAGTTGGCCTTCCTTTTTGGTAGGTTCCACAACCAAACACAGATTGAAAATACAGTACTTGTGGTATATGGAAACTCCCAAATAAGGAGGGCTAACTATGTATCCTCAGGTTCCGCAGGCTAACTACGGGGCTTGAGTATGTGTACATTTTGGTATCCGCAGTGGTCCTGGAACCAGTTCCTGTGGATACTGAGGAATGACTATATATACCCTTAGATGATGTGTTGAGAATAGCACTTTACTTCTGTTGTCTTCCTCCTGAGTGTTCGTAACCCATGTCCAACCATGAGAAAAACTTTAGGCAAACCCAAGTTAAAAGACATTCTGTAAAATCACTAACTAGTACCCTCAAAACTGAAGGTTATCAAAAACCAGGGAAGTTTGAGAAACTGTCACCACCAAGGAAACATGATAGCTAAATGTAATTTTACAATATTTTGGGTAGGATGCTGGAATGAAAAAAAAAAAGGACATTAGGGAAAAACTAAGGAAATCTGAATAACTGTGGTCTTTAGTTTAATAATAATATATCAATCTGGGTTCACTGATTGTAACAAATATACCATGCAAATAGGAGATAGTAATAATAAGGGAAACAGTGTACTGGGGTGGGTGGGCATATGGGAACTGTTTGTACTATATGCTCAATTCTTCTGTAAATCTTAAACTTTGCTAAAAAATATATATATATTTAAATAAATTTTGAGGTCAGTATAATAGATCTGGGCGTATTGTAGATGAAGTAATTAAAGTTTAAAAGGCTAACTCTGAGTTCTGTACTGCAGTGAACGGATGTATGGAGTAAGGCAAAGAAGAATCATGAAGAAGATTGTGGATTTCATGGATGAGGGCTTTGATGACCTCTCCTATTCATAGTCCCCCTGCCCATGATGATAGTGGAAAGTTACTGGGAAAAGCCCTGAGAGGAACTTGGCTGGGGAACCTGGGTTTGGGGCTACCCTGAACTTGCCTGTTTCACTGCACTTCTCAGTTGAAGCCTATAAAGGTGTGTGTTAGTTCTGGCCCCAAACCCAGACCCCAACACTATAAAGAACTCTCTTAGTGTTTCAGTTATTTTTCTTTCACCTTGGGTGCAGCTTCCAGTTTAGTCTCACCAGGAACTATGTCATTTCATGCCTTTTGTGGATCCTAACTCTATATTCTTCTTCTATAGGTTTATTATTATTCGGGCTTATCTAGAGTCTGAAACCTTTTGAATTTCCATTTAATTTCCTTTAGAGTTTTGTTTTGTTTTAACTTTAAAAATTCCCTTGACTTCACCAAATAGTGTTCTATTATCTGCCTTATTTGCTTAAATTGGCAGTTATTAATGTCTGTATTAAACAAAGACATATACTTAGTTTTATCCCTGTTTGAATGACTATTGGAGAATAACTAATAGTAACCTGTAATTATTGGGACAAGTGGAATAGTTATTGTGCCATTGTCAGTTTTACAAGGTTATGAAGACGTTAGATCAGATTTACTGAAATTTGTCATTATTTGTACAGTATACTATGTTAAAGTTGTGGCATCATATGTTAAGACTATATATATGTTAATTATGTGAGTTGGGCTCTTATCAGTTGATAAAGCTGATATATAAAAAAAGATGTTTTGATGTGAAAATATCCCATAAATAACATTTATCTAAAAGCAGAAAATGACAATAAGAACTATAACAAAACCTTTAGCGTTTGGAATCTAAGAAGACCTAGAGAGATTTGGAAAGAGAAGAATAATTTTAGACTTACAAGAAGTTTGAAAATAAGCAAATTTTATTGTTTTTTTTTTATTCATGGATAAATTAGCTAATGGAGAGAGACTAGTTTTTTTTTTCCATCTTAATTCCTTTTTGAATGAAATTTAGAGATGAAATAAATATTACAATGTCATGTCTGTAACACTTTAAAAAATATTTATACAAGTTTTACAACTGGAATAACAAAAATGTGTTAAGCACCTTCTCTGTGTGTCAGGCACTGTACATAGTAAACAAAGATATATTAGATGGGCTCCTCGTTATGTATCAACTCATAATTTAGTGGGGGAGATATTTGACTCAACAACTAATATGAAGAAACGGGTAACGTAGAATCTACAGCTCTTGGTTGTTGATTGTATGTGAGAAATGAGAAAGAAAATAAGTCAAAGGTGATAAAAATTTTTACTGTCAATGACTGGCAGATGGAAATATCCTAACTCCAGGGAGAAGAGGAGAAACAGGTTGGAGGTGAGAGAGAAAATACCTGTTGAATCTGAAATGCCTTTGGGACAAAATGTTGAATATGGCTTAAAGGCAGTTGTTGGTATGGATTTGTAGCTCAAGAGGATGATCATTTAGAGAGATGAAAATATGGAAATGGAGATGAAAATATGGAAATTGGAAACCAGTGTTTGAGATTCTGCAGGGAAGTCAGTAAAGGAGACTGAGAGTGACAAAATTAGTCATTAATAACAGAAGGGGATTTCATGGGCATGTATATATGTGTAAATGCACATTTTACAACTTGCTTAATTGTAGCCAGCATGGTCCCTGCAATGTAAGTTCTGAAGAAATGTGTCATTTTTCTTTTTCCTGAATAGAGTGAATGAATTTGGGGAAGGATTGTATTATACTTTTTGAGAGGAACAGCTCGAATTCTGTTCTCTTTCCTGCCAGCCCCTCTTGCATTTTAAGGTTTTTACTTGCCCACAGCATTCTTGCCTAGTAATTAAAACCTATTTTCAAACTTTTTGAAGTGCTTTCCCAGAATGGCCTTCTGTATGTGCTGATACTGTACTTTTTATTAATTTTCAAGTTCTTTTACTCACATTACATATATGTAATTCTATCTCATGTGAGTTTGGGTTTTTATGAGCATATTCCATAACGTTTAACCATAGTTAACACTTAGGTTAACTTGCCTTCCCCAGACATTTTAGAACCTATAAAAACTTCATTTGAATTGTAATAGCTAAAAGCACCAGGCAGGTGTCAGACACATTTAAAAAGCCCTTGGGAGGACTGAAAAAAACTCAGTAGTGATTAAAGGGGCAAAATTGTAAGAACATAAGGTGTAAATATTATACTTGAGTTTGTGACTGATATGGTGTAAAATAATGAAGCACAGTAAAAGATAAGTCAGGTTTACTTCTCACTAGATTAATAGAACAGCTGGACAAATATTTTCACACGTGTTTATGATATTTTTGTTATTTTGTAAACTTGGATACTTGAAATATTGGCCATGGAATGTTAAAATAATGCTATTAAAAATAACTCAATTAATTGTACTTATTAATGGCAGTTTTTCTTGATCATTCTTATCAGTAAAGCACATGCTATCTAGGAGGTAAAATATGTGGCAAGACTAACATACATTTTTTAAAAGTAACATAACTTGCGAGCAAATATGGGACTCAGACTATACTATATATACCTGAACTTTGTAGTTAAATATAAATGGTCTCTTGTTTATAATGGGTACTAATAAAATTCTTATTTTCCAATTAGCCTATGCTACCATCTGTTAAGAAAGAATTAGACTTCACCATTGCCACGTGATCTGCTCACCAGAAATACATTTGAATTTGAATTGCTAATAATGTGTAAAATCTTGTGTTTTAAATTTTAAAAATTATTTTTAGCAGCCAGCTTTGTCTAGCCCCAAATTAACTTTCATCTAAAATCTTGAGACATTTCATGTCTCTTTTAAGGACTTAGAACAGGACATCATAATTTTTAGAAAGAGTACTGGTTTGGAAACCACAATTCTACATTCTCACTATTTCTGCCATTTAACTTGCTCTAGGACTTTTGACATATTACTCACCTTCTTTGTACTTTGCCTCAGTTTTAGGTGAGTAGGTTAGACTAAGTGACTCCTAAAGCCCTTCTGCTAATAATATTCTATGAGTAGTCATAGTACTTGTACTTTAATCTGTTGCGTTATCTTTTGTGCAGATGGTGGCCAAATATTTGGGGCAGTTTCTCTGTCAAGTGTAACAGTTGAAAGACTTGTATCCCAGTTCTGCCATTTGCTAAGCTGTGTGACTTTGGAAAAATTACTTCACCTCTTTGCACTTAATATTTTTTTCTGTAAAATTGTAGTAACAGTATACAACTCAGAAAACTGTTGCACAGCAGTAAAAGGGATAAGACGTAATAAGCATATAGAAAGATTCCACAAAATTAGTACATGCTGATTGCTGCTCTCTTCATTTTTAAGAAATTGATGTGTGTTTGACCTCAAATGGAGCAAAAAATATGGCATGACAGCTTATGATTCCTTAAGTTTTCTGTTAGTAGTAAAGTGTAATATTTATCTTTGAAACTGAATATAGACTTTTTAACTCTTTGTACCAAAATACGGTGATTTTTGGCAACTTAAACTTCAAGCTGAAAATAACTTCCCTTGGTAATGAAATTGCTCTGACTTCTCATAAAACTCGAGACCAATGCAACATATGAGTTCAGCTACTTGGGTTGCATTTTGCAGGCCATCCAGGTAAGATTCATCAGTACATAGTTCTTTAGAAAGTCATATTTTCTAGGGACCCTGCAGTCTTTTCATTATGCCTTATTAGTAACACTTGACTTGAATTATTGCAATGCATATTTTCTTCACAGTGCCAGATTTTCAAGTTAGAGTTTCAAATGTCTTAAATTTTTTTCTTTCTGTTTTGTTTTGTTTTGGAGGAAAAAGCATGGTTTCATTCTTATCCACAGGTCCTGTAGTCCATCTTTCTGTGGCAGTGGAGTGACCCTTCAATCAGTTGAGGCTTTATACTATATTTTCACATTTTCAAACAAAATATCAAGAATGTTTACCTCTATGTTGGATATTTATTAATAAACCATATTAATCTTTCTATTGATACCGAGATATTGACATTGTACTCAGCAGAGAAAAAATTCATGAAATGACCATAATCTTGTACTTTCTAGCATTGATGACTAGGTTGTCTTCATCATTTACAGAGAACAATGACCATTTTTCCAGGTTCTCTAACCTCTTTCCTTCAGTTAAGCCAGATCATTAAAAAGCAGTATATATACATTGAGTTATATTGCCTGAATAAAGAAATCTCTTCGCTGGATTATTATTTTATGCCATATCCTTGACTTTTGCAGACAATTGCTGTAAGAACAGCAGCAATAATGTATGGTTGGCATGATGGTAATTGCAGTAAAAACAGTGACCCCCTCAATTTCCTTTCTGATTATTGTCAGGCCACAGTTTGCCTAGACAGTTGCTCTAAACTGAATAAAATCTGCATCAAAATTTGTTACCACCCCTAACCCCTCAACAAAAACACACTTTGCTGTTTATCTAAAGCTTGTTTCATTGGGTGAACCCTGATCCTTGTTTTAGTGTTCACTTTCTTACTTCCTTGTGCACAGTCCCCTTTGTGTAAAACTTAATTTACCACACATGTAAATGAAAAGTACTAGTTTTGTTTATTTGACTTTGTATTATGTTATGAATAGACATTTCTTGCTTTGTACTACAATCATTTGCACTGTAGTACAAAGCAAGAAATGCCTGTAGAACTATTAATATTTGCTTTATATATTTGGGTGCTCCACTGTCTCCACTGTTGGGTGCATGTTTTTAGTTTTGTTATATCTTCTCGCTACTTTGACCTTTTATAAATCATTATACAATGACTTTCTTTGTCTCTTTTTACAAGTTGTGACTTAAAGTCTGTTTTATCTGATATGAATATAGCTACTCCTGCTAGTTTTTGGTTTCCATTTGCATGGAATATCATTTTCCATTCCTTCACTGTTAGTCTATATGTGCTGTTATAGGTGAAATGAGTTTCTTCTAGGCATCATATCATAGTTGAGTCTTTTTTTTTTTTTTTTTGAGATGGAGTCTCACTCTGTTGCCCAGACCAGAGTGCAGTGGCACACTCTCGGCTCACTTCAACCTCCGCCTCTTGGATTTAAGAGATTCTCCTGCCTCAGCTTTCTGAGTGACTAGGATTACAGGCACCTGCCACCATGCCTGGCTAATTGTTTTAGTAAAGATGGGGTTTCACCAAGTTGGTCAGGCTGGTCTCGAACTTTTGACCTAGTGATCCACCTGTCTCAGCCTCTCAAAGTGCTGCAATTACAGGTGTGAGGGTCTTGTTTTTTAATCCATTCAGCCACTCTTGGTCTTTTAAGTAGAGAAGTTCGTTTGTTTACATTCAATTTTAATATTGATAGGCAAGGCCTTACTTTGACCATTTTGATACTTTTTTTTGGTATTATGTAACTCTTCTTTTTGTTTCCTTCTTTCTTACTGTCTTCTTTTGTGGCTGAGTGATTTTTCTCTGGTAGCATGTTTTAATTTGTCCTTTTTTATTTTGGTGTATATATTACAGTTTTAGCTTTGTAATTTCCTTGAGTCTTACAAAATATTAATTATTTCAAACTGGTACCAATTTAACTTTGATGGCAAGATAAGAAACAAATTAAATCAAAATTTGTACACCTTAACTTCCTCTTCTCCAACATTTTGAATTTTGATTTTACAACTTGCCTTTTTTATATCGTCTCTTAACAAATTGTGCTTGTAATTATTTTAATAGTTTTGTATTTTCTTTTACTAAAGATATAAGTGATTTGAGAACCATGATTATCATATTAGTATAACAATAATATTCTTTTCTTTTGGTTTGAAGAACCCTGATTAGCCTTTTTTTAAAAGGACAGGTCTAGTAGCGATACATTTCCTCAGCTTTTTTTTTTGCCTAGGAAAGTCTTTATCTTGTTTCTGAAGGATAGTTTTGCTGGGTACACTATTCTTCGTTAAGTTTTTTATTTTCTTTCAGCACTCTGAAGCATTTCACTCCCTCCAACCCTAAGGTTCCCACTGAAAATTCTGCTGCCAGGTATATTGGATCTTCCTTATACATTATTTGTTTCTTTTCTGCTTTCAGGATCCTTTATCTTTGATCTGTGTGAGTTTAATTATAAATCTTGGGTTTTTATTTTGGAGAGGGGAGGTTGAGCCTGGTTGGTGACCTTTAACCTTCATGTACGTGGATATTTATATCTTTTCAAGCCTTGGAAAGTTTTTTGTTTTTCTTTGAATAAGCTTTCTACCCCTTTGTCTTTCTCAGTTTTTTCTTTAACTTCAATAACCTGAATATTTGTTCTTTTGATGATGTCTCATAGCTCCCATAAACTGTTCATTTCTTTTCATTCTTTTTGCTTTTTTCTCTGTGTGTTTTCAAATAGTTGGGCTTCAAGCCCACTGATTCTTTCTTCCTTTTGATCAATCCTGCTGTTGATATTCTCTATTCCATTTTTCATTTTGCTCATTGTATTTTCTAGCTCCAGAATTTTTGTTTGGTTTTGTTTATGATTTCAATATCTCTGTTAAATTTCCCTGATACATTTCTGAATTGATTCTCTCTGTTCTCTTGAAGTCCATTGAGCTTTCTTAAAACATGTATTTTGAATTCCTTGTCTGAAAGATCACATATGTCTATCACTTAAGGGTTGGCCTCTGGTGCCTCATGTCCATTTGTTGAGATCTTATTACCCAGAGTCTTCTTGATGCTTGTGAAATTGCAGGCTGTCTGTGCATTGAGGGATTATGTATTTAGTTTAGTCTTCACAGTCTTCCTTTGTTTGTGCCTGTCCTTCTTTAGAGACCTTCCAAGGATTCTAAGCCAACTGAGTATTGTGTTTCCTGAGCCTGTGACCAATTCAGCTATCTAAACACTAGGAGACTGTATTAGGGTTCTCCAGAGAGACAGAACTAATAGGATTATGTGTATATGAAAAGGAGTTTTTTAAGGAGAATTGACTCATATGATCACAAGGTGATATGAGTCCAAAAATTTGCCATCTATAAGCTGAGGAGCAGTGAAGCCAGGAGTGGCTCAGTTCAAGTCCCAAAGCCTCTAAATTAGGGAAGCTGACAGTATATCCTTCAGTCTGTGGCTGAAGGCCTGAGAGCCAATGACAAACTGCTGGTGTAAGTCCAAGACTCCAAAGGGCGAAGAATCTGGAGTTTGATATTCAAGGGCAGGAAGCATCCCGCACGGAAGAAAGATGAAAGCCAGAAGACTCAGCAAACTGGCTTATTTCATCTTCTTCCGCCTGCTTTTTCTAGCCACACTGGCAGCAGATTGGATGGTACCCACCCACATTGAGGGTGGGGATTTGTCTCACAGTCCACTGACCCAAGTGCTAATCTTCTCCAGCAACATCCTCACAGACACAACCAGAAATATGTTGCATCCTTCAGTTCAGTCAAGTTGACACTTAATATTTACCATCACAGAGACTCTCTGAGTGCAGGCTTGCCACAGATCTCACGGGGTCTCTTTAGTTGATACGGCTTTCTGGCCCAGATGGATCTGGAGTAGACCCAAGGCAGATACTTGGGCTGCATGGAAATGCTGGCCAAGGATCTGAGTCCGGAAGACTGTCCCAGTCGCTCAGATGAATGTGCCTTTCAGCATATTTCTGCATAGGCAGGATGGGCTGCTAACTGCAGTAAGAAGGCCTAGAGTTGAGCCTCGGCTGCTTTGGGATCTGCTGTGTGAAGGAGGCTGGCCCCGATGTATTTGCTCAGATCAGCATGCATCACTCAGCTGGTCACTGCAAAAGTGCTTGACTGTAACAGTGGGGGCTGGTACTGAGACGGGGCTCCCTTGGAATCTGCAGTGGGATGGAGGTTGGTGTTCTTGTCACATTGGCTCAGATGAGCATGTGTCTCCCGGAAGGTCCCTACATAGATGAGATAGCTCCCAGACTGCAGCAGGAGGGGCTGGAGCTAAGACTGAGCCCCCTTGGACTCTGCTGTAGGGACAGATTTGGGAAGCTTGTCTTGTTGCCTCAGAGTGGCATGCATCTCCCAGCAGGTCTCAGCACAGATAGGATAGTTCCTCTACTGCACTGGGTGGGGCTGAGACTGGGTCTTCTCAAGGTATGTTGTGGGATAGAGGCTGGTGAGCCTGTCAGGGAGGATCAAAGTCCTGGGCCATGTGATTTGTGTGAATCTCCCCCTGGGTTCTTGTGTAAGCAACTATGAGCCAGGATCTCAGCTAGGGAGGCCTGGAGCAGTGCCACAGTTCAACGTCCAGGTTCACTACTGAGATGAGTATCAGCGGACTGATGAGCTTTTCTGCCAAGTCATTAGTATGTATGTCTCTGAACTCTTTGGCAGTTGATTTTGGTTGCAGGCTCAAAGTCAAATGGGGCTATAGTCAAGCCCCTTGAGGGAAAGGGGTACTTCTGGGCTTGAATGCAAAAGCAAGCTTAGTGGAGCAGATCAGCCACTTAGGTGTTAGTGTACCCTATCTAAGTGACCTTCCTGTGTTTTAGGGTTTCACAGTTATGGATGGATGGATAATTCTTTTTATTGGGGGCATATATGAGCAGGTTACCTTCTGTTTCACCAAGACGTCACTCTGTGAACTACATACTTAAGAGAAATTGCTACACTGAATATGTTGAGCATCCTTTTTTTAATGGATTAAGTCATTATCGTGAACATTAAAAATAGTAATGTTACTTTGGGAGGCCAAGGCGGGCGAATCATGAGGTCAGGAGATCGAGACCATCCTGGCTAACATGGTGAAACCCTGTCTCTACTAAAAGTACAAAAAATTAGCCAGGTGTGGTGGCGGGCAACTGTAGTCCCAGCTACTCAGGAGGCTGAAGCAGGAGAATGGCGTGAACCCGGGAGGCAGAGCTTATAGTGAGCCAAGATCACGCCACTGCACTCCAGCCTGGGCGACAGTGCAAGACTGTCTCAAAAAAAAATTAGTAGTTTTAAGTCAAATTTGAATTATTCTGTACCCCACTCTCTCTCATCTTCACATTTTGCTATCCACAACAAATTAATTTAAATTTTTGATTGTTTTTGTGGCTATCTTCTCATTTCCATTGCACTCATTTGTCTTAAACTTGTTCCTCATTATTTTTCCCCTTTACTATTCTAAACATTTTATAACTGGTCTCTCAACTTCTGGACTCTTAATGTTCCTCCTAACCATCTTTTATACTGTGGCCAGAATTATCTTTCATTAATATCCCTGTTATCACTTAACTTTCATAAAACCCTTCCTATGGCTTACAGGATAAAATCTGAACCCCTGCCTCCCACTTTAAGTAGCTTTATTGACTGCCACAATCTCCCTGCACCCTATGCTTCATGTATAGTAAATTCTTATATCAGTTCTGTTCAAGTGTATTTGTTGTATGTAATTTAAAAGTCAATGAACTGTGCATAAAGACCTTAAGAGCTCTTCTACAAGAAAGTTCATATAGTAACATCTATTTTGGCACATCAGAGATCTTTTTGATTTCTTCCTGGATCTTGATGTATTTCATATTTTTGAGGGTGTGAATAAATCAACTGAGGACTCACCTGAAATGTTACTTTCTCTAGGAACATTCCTTGACTCAAAGGAGTTTCTTCTGTATGTTTTGATGATACCTGTGCATTGCTCTATCATAGTACTTATCATACTGTCTGCTAATTTTCCTTGTAATATGGTGTTTATATGAAGCCAAATACTGCCCATACCAGTTTGGGATTAGTTAACATTCTGCTAGGGTTTGCCTATGTGTTTCAGTCAGTCAGATTTTTAAAAATTAATATAAATTGTTTAGGAAATACTTAAGTCAGTGTCTGGTTATATCCTCGGAATTGGCTGGACCCGTGATCTGCATGGAATAGAATATGAATCTTGTTCAAAGTAAGGGTGTGTGTATGTGTGTGTGTGCATGCATGCTCGTGCACACACCGTGAGAGGGAAAGAGACACACACATATGTCTTATTCTTTGGGATGTTGTTCTTTGGGATGTTGTTCTTTGGGATATATGAGTGTCAGAATAGCCAGATGCTGGGAGAAACATCCCCACAGCTGAGGTCATCTATCATTATGGGACAATTTAATTCATAACTTCTTGGGGTGACAATGTATCCTAAGAAAGTAGTTATGTATGTGGTAAAAAAAGAAAGTCTACTGTGTTTCTTACAGTATTTGATATTCTAGGTATTTGAGACATAAGAAAAATATTAAAGTTCAGAAATATTAATGTCAAAAAATGCACATCTTCAGACCTGATAAGTAGACTTGCTTAGAACTAGCCAGTGGTTCGGCCTGGGAATATGTGGATGTTACCTATTTGTTTGTCTTCCAAATGGCTGTTCCATCTTCTGTGCCTAGCACCACATCTGATTGAGTGTAAAAATGTGGATAGAGTTATAGACAGATGATGAATAAGTTGTTAATATATTGTGATTAGTCACAGCCTTTCTTTTGTATTGAAGTGTGGTTTTTGGAACGTAGAATGGCTTTCACTTTTAAGGCATAAATAACACACAGAGAAAATAAGCATACTAAAGGGATTAATAAGCAGATTTTGTTTCTTTTCTCTTTTGTATATATTTTTTCTACTTCATTGGAAGAAATATACATGATTGCATTTATAAAGACACTGAACAGTTGTTTTCTTTTCATGCAGGGACCTGAATTAATGAATAAATATGTTGGTGAATCTGAAAGAGCAGTTAGAGAGGTAAGAAATTGTGCCTTTAGTGGCACTCAGCACAGGAGAATCACACTTCTGTCCTGTGCGGTTTCCCTTTTGTTTTAGGTAACAGACTTTGGCATTTCCAAAGCCAGATCTTAGTGGTTATTTTTTTTTCTTCAGGTGAATATTATTTTATTATTTAAAAATGCAGTTTTGATCATTTGCAATACTTCAGTTTTGTTTTAAACATCATATTACCAGCCCTTATTTTACCAAATAAAGATTTTTTTAAACTATCATTTTTTTCTGATGACAATAGCCAGCGTTTCTGTTAAAATAGTTAATGCTGTTACTAATAGTTAATAATACCTATCATTTATTGAGCTCTTACCATTTCAGGCATTGTGCCAAATGTTTGTGTTCTTTTTTAAATTCAATTATTAAAATAACTTTCTGAGGTAGGTGTTTGTTATCTCCATTTTATAGATGTAGAAATCGAGGCTTACAGAAGGAAAACCAAGTGCTGAAAGTCACATAGTTACTAGTAGTGGAGCTGGGATTTTAACTGAAATTTTCTGATTGCTTAGCTGAATTGCCTCCTTCACACCTATATGAATATGTATTGGTAGCTTGTCTCTTTAAGTACTGTTGAAGGGGATACTTTTACATCCATTATAAAGTTCTGAGCATCTATTATAAGGTCTATACAAAGTGACTAGGCTTGTTGACTTGTACCTAATAAATATGGTTCTAAATATAGTTTGAAAACACAAACCAACTACAGAATTTTCTAGTGTTTGCTTATCTTTAGCTAATGTGGCACTCTTTCCCCCAGACCTTCCGAAAAGCAAGAGCAGTGGCACCTTCCATTATTTTCTTTGATGAATTGGATGCCTTAGCAGTTGAAAGGGGCAGGTAAGTATTTAATAGCACTGCTGTTATAGAATAATATGATGTTACATAATGATAGCAATTATGGTATAAATAGCATTTTGTATACAACTTTTATCTATTAATACATTTGGCCTAAAACGGTTTTCAGTTTATGTAATTTTTTCCTCTTATACCCGTTAAATTATTTCATGTAATCACTGTATAATACTTTTATCCATATTGGATAAAAGCCACTGATACCTGTTTGGGCATTTGAGTTAATTTTTATAGTTTATATCAACAGATTCTTCTGAGTATTGTCTATCAAAATTAGGATTATTGTAAACATACAATTAAAACTAAACAAAACTGGATTAATCATAATTCTTGTAGTAGAACAGAATTATAATAAAATATGTTATACAGATTTTAAAATTCTCTGGAATAAACATTTCCTAAAATAAAATTAAATAGAATATTAATTAATATTAGTATTAATAGTTTTGCTCCAGAATCTCAGGCAGTAAAGAGGATTATCTATGATGTCATTTCAAACAAGTATATATATATATGCACACACACACACACACACACACACACACACATATATCAGAACTATTCATAAGTATATGTTTTTTTCCTCTACAAATGTATAGCGGTCCTTTAATATGTACTAAAAGTGGTTCATATTGGGTAACATAAATTCATGTACTTTGTGCATAGTTTCTTGATGTATATATTGATTATGAAATTTTTTACTGATGGTAATTACAGTGAAGGGTGAAGACAACTTACAAGTGTCATTAGTGTGATATGAAACATTGCTCTTATCATCCTTCTTAGTTAGAGCTGCCTCATATGATGAGAGTATAAATTGTCATTAGGAACCTATCATTAGGAGGTAGACTACTATATTAGTCCATTTTCATGCTGCTGATAAAGACATACTCGAGACTGGGTAATTTATAAAGAAAAAGAGGTTTAATGGACTCACAGTTCCACGTGGCTAGGAGACCTCATAATCATGGTGGAAGGCGAAAGACATCTCTTAGATGGTGACAGGCAAGAGAGAATGAGAGCCAAGTGAAAGGGGAAACCCCTTATAAAACCATCAGGTCGGGCCTCGTGGTGGCTTACACCTGTAATCCCAGCACTTTGGGAGGCCGAGGTGGGCGAATCATTTGAGGTCAGGAGTTTGAGACTAGCCTGGCCCATATGGTGAAACCCTCTCTCTACTAAAAATACAGAAATTAGCCAGCCGTGGTAGTGGGTGCCTGTAATTCCAGCTACTTGGCAGGCTGAGGCAGGAGAATCCCTTGAGCCCGGGAGGTGGAGGTTGCGATGAGCTGAGACTGCGCCATTGCACTCCAGCCTGGGCAACAAGAGCGAAACTCCATCTCAAAAAACAAAACAAAACAAAAAAAAATCAGATCTTGTGAGACTGATTCACTACCACGAAAACAGTATGGGGGAAACTGCCCCCATGTTTCAGTTATCGCCCACTGGGTCCCTCCCGCAACATGCGGGAATTATGGGAGCTACAGTTCAAGATGAGATTTGGGTGGAGACACAGCCAAACCATATCATTCTGCCCCTGGACCCTCCAAATCTCATGTCTTCACATTTCAAAATCAATCATGCCTTCTCAACAGTCCCCCAAAAGTCTTAACTCATTTCAGCATTAACTCAAAAGTCCACAGACCAAAGTCTCATCTGAGACAAGTCAAGTCCCTACCACCTATGAGCCTATAAAATCAAAAGCAAATTAGTTACTTCCTAGACATTACAGGGATACAGGCATTGGATAAATACACCCATTCCAAGTGGGAGAAATTGGCCAAAACTAAGGGACTAAAGGCCCCATGCAAGTCCAAAATCCAGCAGGGCAGTCAAATCTTAATGCTTCAAAATTATCTCCTTTGATCCATGCCTCACATCCATGTCACACTGATTCAAGAGAGGGGTTCCCATGGTCTTGGGCAGTTCTGCCTCTGTGGCTTAGCAGGGTACAGCCTCCCTCCGGTTGCTTTCATGGGCTGGTGTTGAGTATCTGCAGCAACACAGTGCCACAGTCACATGGTGCAAGCTGCCAGTGGACCTACCATTCTAGGGTGTGGAGAATGGTGACCCTCTTCTCATAGCTCCACTAGGTGGTGCCCCAGTGGGGACTCTGTGTGGGAGCTCAGACCCCACATTTCCCTTCCCCACTACCCTAGCAGAGGTTCTCATGAGGGCCCTGCCCCCACAGCACACCTCTGCCTGAACATCCAGGCATTTCCAACATCTTCTGAAATCTAGGTGGAGATTCCCAAACCTCAGTTCTTGACTTCTGCCCTCCCACAGGCCCAACTCCACATGGAAGCTGCCAAGGCTGGGGCTTGCACCCTCTGAAGCCACGGCCTGGGCTTTACCTTGGCCCCTTTTAGCCACACCTTGCGCGGATGGGATGCAGGGGACCAAGTCCTGAGGCTGCACTCAGCAGCAGCAGGGGGGGCCCTGGACCTGGACCAGGAAACCATTTTTCCCTCCTAGGTTTGCAGGCCTGTGACAGGAGGGGCTTCTGGGAAGGTCTCTGACCTTCCCTGGATACATTTTCCCCATGTCTTGGCATTAGCATTTGGTTCCTTGTTACTTAGGCAAATGTCTGCAGCTGGCTTGAATTTCTCCCCAGAAAATGGGTTTTTCTTTTCTACTGCATCTTCAGGCTACAAACTTCCAAACTTTTATGCTCTGTCACATCTTGACTGCTTTGCTGCTTAGAAATTTCTCCCACCAGATAACCCCAAATCATCTCTCTTGTGTTCAAAGTTCCACAGATCTCTAGGGCAGGGACAAAATGCCGCCAGTCTCTTTGTATAGCAAGAGTAACCTTTACTCCATTCCCAACAGGTTCCTCATCTTCATCTGAGACCACCTCAGCCTGGATTTTGTTGTTCCATATTGCTGTCAGCATTTTGGTTAAAGCCATTTAACACGTCTCTAGGAAGTTCCAAATTTTCCCACATCTTCCTGTCTTCTGAGCCCTCCAAGTCTCTAGGGAGTTCCAAACTTTCCCACATTTTCCTGTTTTCTTATGAGCCCTCCAAACTGTACCAACCTTCACCTGTTACTCAGTTCTAAAGTTGCTTCCACATTTTTGGGTATCTTTACAGCAGCACCCCACTCGACTGTTAACAATTTACTAGATTAGTCCATTTTTATGCTGCTATGAAGAAATACCCAAGACTGGATAATTTATAAAGAAAAAGAGGTTTAATGAACTCATAGTTTCACATTGCTGGGGAGGCCTCACAATCATTGAGGAAGGTGAAGGAAGAACAAAGGCATGTCTTATGTGGTGGCAGGCAAGAGAGCTTGTGCAAGGCAACTCCCCTTTAGAAAACCATTAGATCTTGTGAGGCTTATTCACTACCACAAGAACAGTGTGGGGGAAACCACCTCCATGATTCGATTACCCCACCTGGCCCTGCCCTTGACACATGAGGATTATTACAATTCAAGTTGAGATTTGGGTGGAAAAACAGGCAAACCATACCAACTGCCCTGTGTTCCACTCCCCTCACATTTGGTATTCCATAAATACTTACCAGTCTTTTTGCTTTATGAAGTGAAGCACTCAAGCCCTCTTATTACTTACGTTTTAAGATGGCACAGAGTGTTACAAAAACTCAAGTTTACCTAACTACAAGAGAAGAAAAGCCAGATAAATTTGCTGAAGTAGTGTGACCTTCTGCATTTATGTGACATCAGAGACGTCTGGTTTTGGATCCCAAAAAGGAACAGGTGGGATAACCTGTTAAATATGAACCAGATGGGAGGTCGAATATGTAGCAAAGTTCTCATAAAATGCCACTGAAATAAAGTGATGTGAGAAACCAGACAAGGCACGTTGTAGAAATACCTTGCTTTTATAGGAGTTTAGCTCAGTAGGAATTACCAGATACATTAGAGATACTAATGATTTGTAACTTCTGGATATCATTTCCTCTGGTAGTCTTCATCAAATTGAACTTTTCAGAGAACACATGTGTTTAATGTATACCTCCCTCTCTCAATGGCTCGTCATGTGTTACTTAATGATGGGGGGCGTTTACATACTGAGAAATTCAGTCATTAGTCAATTTCATTGTTGTGCAAACATCATAGAGTATACTTAAACTTATAAACCTAGATGGTGTAGCCTTCTACACTATATACCATATGGCCTATTGCTAGATAGTATAACAGTCATCTGCAGTAGTACTTTGATTTGGTTTTCAAACGTCAGATTACTAGCCTTTATTTTTATGAAATAAAGGTTTTTTTAAAACTATCATTTTTTTTCTGATAATAATGGCCAGTATTTCTGTTAAAACAGTCAATGTTGTTAGTAGTAGTTAATCATACCTATCAATTATTGAGCTCTTACTATGTAAGATATATATATACCAATAAGCCATATGGTATAGCAATAAGCTATATTACCTATACCAGGTAGCCTGTTCCTAGGCTACTAACTTATACAGCATGTTATTTACTGAATACCATTGTAGGCAGTGGTAAGAAAATGGTTAGATTATAAACATACAAAAGTTAGAGTAAAAATATAGTACTATGATCTTATGGTACCACCTTCATATATGTGATTGCCATTGACCCAAACTTCATTATGTGGCACATGACTGTAGAAATAAATTCTATGCAATTTCTTTTCTACAGAAACATTTCTGGTCATAATTTATCAAGTTATGTTGACATTTCAGAAAGCAAAGACGAAGTTCCATTTGAGGAAATACAGTGCTGATGGGTCTCAGTTAAAGAGTTTTGGTTGTACTCTATTTGCACTGAATCTTATGTAGTTTGTTTTTTGTAACCATAAAACTCTCATAAAGTGACATTCTGTTTTCAGGTCTTCGTCTTTTTTTCCTAATTATATGATGGATCAGTATTGCCTATAAGTGATTGTTTTATCTAATTAGCTTGGTGTTACTTGAAATCTAAAACAAAGCTATTTTGTTCATTTTTTTGTTCTTTGGCTGTTTGAATTAAACACAATGGAAACTGAGAAACAACTACTGATAGATATACCAGAAATATAAAATTCCCAAGATACTAAACCAATTTTATGCATTGTTAAACTACTCATGGAATAGGAAAACAGAGAAAAATTTCATAAAGTAGGAGGCATTTCTGTGTGATATTAGTCTGTAAACAGTCACTGATTTCATTTGTCCAAAGCTATCATTTGTTTTCTATAACATTCAGGTCAAATCATGTAACTAGTCCCAAAATGACCATGCATAAAGATGAATGTTTCTGGGCTGGGCACGGTGGCTCATGACTGTAATCCCAGCACTTTGGGAGGATGAGATGGGCGGATCACGAGGTCAGGAGATCCAGATCATCCTGGCTAACAGGGTGAAACCCCATCTCTACTAAAAGACGAAAACTAACGGGACGTGGTGGTAGGCGCCTGTAGTCCCAGCTACTTGGGAGACTAAGGCAGGAGAATGGCGTGAACTCAGGAGGCAGAGCTTGCAGTGCGCCAAGATTGCGCCGCTGTACTCCAGCCTGGGTGACAGAGCGAGACTGTGTCTCAAAAAAAAAAAAAAAGAAGAAGAGGAAGGTTTCTTTTTATCAAGAATTTAATTTCCAAATTCAGGATGTTTAACAATTGAGCAAAGAATTATGATATTTGCTAGTCTTTACTGTCTTGCTCATGCTAAATCAAATCATTTTGACTATTTAAAATTACTCAAAAGATAAGACACGGTAAATTAGCCATGGAACAGAGGATTGCAGCCAGCTCATTGTAAGTAGAGCATATATATATTATTTGCTTATTAGCCATTGAAGTCTTTGTATTTCAAAAGAATGGTATATTTCATGTTTATGAAAGTATCTAATTATAACCAATATTTTATCCTCTTCTTTGCCCTGTTTAATAGACTCTTTGGGACTTGAAGAATAAATAAGCCTGATATTTACTTCTCTTCTTCTGTATGTTCATTTAAATTATGGTACCTTTGAATAAGGATTTTTGTCATGTTTTATATTATAAGTTAAAAGAAATGCTGTATGACTCTTTTTTCAAAGTGTTGTACTACATTTGGGAAAATTAAAAATGCTGTTAAAGGTAACATAGCTCTTTGGAAAATGGATAATATGATAGGGAGTGAGACATTGAGGGAGGAAGGGGAGTTGAATTATACTGGGCTAATAATATTAGGTAACATTCCTTTAGTTCTTATTACATACTAGAAACTACTTAACTTGCTTTACAGTGAAGAAAACTCACAAAAAGGTCCCTGCATGAATGCAAAGTAGGATATTATACAATTGGCAGTTGACTCTAGTACTTTGTCTTACCTCCTGACTAGCTTACATTTTTACCTTTTTCAAGGTTATGAGGTGGTGAGGAGAGCAAACTGGGCAGTAAATTATTAGTCAGCCTTGCTTTGGAAGCAATCCTGTCATCAACAGTGCAGCCATGTAAGGTCGGCCCAGTCTCCTCTGACTGAGGAAATGAGTACTGACTAACCTATAGATTTCCTATAACAACTTCCGTTGTCCAGGACATTTCATAGGGTCCTGAGATCCTGAATCATACTCCTTAGCTGACAGTGATTGCTTGGTAGTGCCAAACTTCAAGCAGGACTAGAACAGATTTGGAACTAGGAACACATTCCTGAAACTTAGGGTCATTAGCTAGAGAGGCTCATCTTTTTTACTTAACTTCCAAGTAATGTGACTCCTTTTGTTTGGACCCCACTTAGTGTATTATGCCCTTTTGTTGTATTAACTCCTAATCGTTGTGTTTAGGTGCTGTTCTCATCTTCCTTTTACAGGTGAGAAAACGGGACTATAGACACCTAAGTAACTACTCAAGGGCATGCATCACTAATAACAGAGCTGGGATTTGAATTTAGATGTATTGACTATAGAGCAGATACCCTGAGCCACTTTTTTGTTCAACTACTGTACCACATAGCCCAGGATTCCAGGTCTAGGTAGTTAACTAACCTTTCAAGCTTGTTTATCTTGCATTTTCTCTGTGACTTACATTATAATGTTTATCTTGCATTTTCTCTGTGACTTACATTATAATGATTCTGTTCATCTAACAGAGCAGAATGCTTCTCCTTTGAAGCATTCATTCATTCATTCAGTAAACATTTATTGAACATTCTCCAATAGGCTTTGTGTTGGGGATAAAACAGTGAACAGAACCTAGGGCAGGTTCCTTAACCTCTCTAAGCCTTAGTTTCTTCACCTGTAAAGTGGAGTTAATAATAGCAAGTTCTAGGTTTTTGGAAGTAAATACATGTTGTAGTGCTTAACATAATACCTGGCATTTAGTAACTACTAGAAAAGTTCAATGTTTCTTCTTACAGTAATTTTTGTAAGATATTCTTATAATGATTTCCATATAGGTTGAAATATAGTAATTGAGATTGAAATGAATCTACCTCAACAGAGTTTATATACTAGTGAAGGAAAACTGATTAAATAAAACATTTGGGAATTAGAAAAAATATTCTGCAGTTGACACACAGTATGGCATTTTGTCACTCTAAGATGCCATCAGTTATAAGATACGTCATTATTTTATGTAACTTACTGAAGAAATACGCTGAGAAAATGGTGCTGAGAAATCACCAACTGCAGGAGACATTCTGACTTCACAAATTTAAAATATGAAAAAAAATTATCCTAGATATAGAAGAAAATTTTATTGTTTAGGAGTTAGGGAAGATGATTTATTCTGTTTTGTAATACTAAAGCTTTATATAATGTTTTGGGATATTGTTTTATGACTAGAACATAAAAGATGATTAAATATGTTTTAAAATGAAAAGGTTAAGTGCTCAGTTAAAAGCTGGCTGGTATCTTCTGTGTGGCACTAGAGAATCTATATTAATAACTGCTTTCTCTTATAGCTGTTTCTGCACTTAAAGAGTCCAGAATTGGTTTCCACTTGGAGAGGTTAGGGAAAAAAATTAAAAATTTCTGAGCTAGCTTTCATTGAAAATGAAGATCTCAGGCTTAACGGCATTCTGAAAAGAGGTCTGAGTTTTAAAATAACAATCAGTAAATGGGGTACCCTCTTTTAAGCAGCAGCAGCATATCCAGATTTGAAGTAAATTCAATAACTTCATGATGCTACGCACTGTAAAGGAAATTTTTGTAGGCATCATTTCTCTAAATGACACTTTTCAAGGAGGGTTATAAATTTTTTAATGTGATTTTATGGGTTTTAAAATTTCATAAAATCATAAAACTTTATAAATGGAAAAGTTCTTAGAAGTCATCTAGTACAACCTTTTATTTTTCAGAAGAAACAGATACTCCTAGAATTTAAGAGAAGAGACATGTAATTCTTTTGTGGCCCAGACAAGACTAGAACTCATGTCTTCTGATTTAATGCTCTTTGAACTATACTACTACTGTTTCATATATTATCAGGATTTAGGATAGAAAAAGTACATTTATTTCAGGGTAAAAATTCTCATGTATCTAAATATTTATGAAGAATTTTTTTATGTTTTAAGAAACTCTAGTAGTCACAGCTTAGATACTTTTAGCCACTATTATTTGTATGTCCATTTTGAAAGTTGGTAAAATCAAGGGCATTTTCTGGTAAACAGTTTTCCCAGTTTATACCTAATTGCCTTATATATAACATAGTTTCACATTGGTAAATTTTAAATAGTAAACAGTAAATAGAAATGCTGAGGAAAACAAAGCAAAAGAAGAAATGGAAAATGTGTAACAGATTTTCTCTTAATAATAGTTTTATGTGGTATGAAAGTTCTATGAATTTTTTTATTTGTGTTTTGTCTATAAGTTGTGACTAAGTACTATAGCATACTTTTTCAAAGGCATGAGATGAGTTTCCTTAGAGAGATGGCCTGTTGCAGCATTTTACTGGAAACTGGGAATTCTTTGTTATTGTTGTAGGACACATAGGTTTCTTACTGTAGCCATCTCACCTTTAAAATCAAAGTTTGCCTGCATTTTACATGTACCATGAAAATTATCGTAAGTAGTGCTTTAACTCAGAGCAATATATGTTGGCTAGCCTTCTTTTTTGGGCTTTCTTACAAGCCAGTTTTGACTGTGGGTGTGTGAGAAGGTAGATTTTAAGAAAATGAGGCCGGGAATGGTGACTCAGACCTGTAATCCCAGCACTTTGGGAAGCTGAGGTGGGTGTATCACGTGGTCAGGAGATCGAGACCATCCTGGCCAGCATGGTGAAACCCTGTCTCTACTAAAATACAAAAAATTAGCTGGGTGTGGTGGCGAGTGCCTGTAGTCCCAGCTACTCAGGAGGCTGAGGCAGGGGAATCGCTTGAACCTGGGAGGTGTAGGTTGCAGTGAGCCGAGATTGCGCCACTGCACTCCAGACTGGGCGACAGGGCGAGTCTGTTTCTCAAAAAAAAAAAAAAAAAAAAAAAAAAAAAAAAAAGTGAACAAATTTACGTGCCTACCATTTGGGACTTGTTATGATATTTAAGATGTATACTAGGAAAAAATATTTTAAAATTAAAAATGAATATATAAGATGCTGGTGTATAATTTGGGTAGGGCATTTTATTTTATTGGAGGAGTTAGTAAATTCATGTATTCTGTGAAATTTTTAGTACTGAAAAATAGAACCAGTATAATAATTACCATAATGGGAGTGAGGTTTCTTAGAAATAGGGATAAGCAAATTTTTTTCTGAAACAGGCCAGTTAGTAAATGTTTTCAGGTTTTTGGGCCATACAGTCTGTGTTACCACTATTCATCTCTGTTGCTGTAGTGCAAAAGCAGCCATGGAAAATATGTAATCAAATGAGAAAACGGTTGGTCAGATTTGGTCTGTGCCTATAGTTTGCCTACCCAAGTTTTAAGATACCATAATATTCTTTTGATCTGTGGTCCTATATGTCTTTTGAATAGGAATAATTTGGAAAGGGGGCTTGACTTTTGAAGGGAAAAGAGAGTTAATGCTTTGGGAATGTCTGGATTATATATTAGGTGAACATTTTCCCCTACTGTGTTGCCTATGTCTAGCAGATAATAAAGTTTTATGAAATCATTTCATTATGTTAGTGATTAAACATTTGTATTTAAACTTTTTCATAGAGTTGTTTTTGATTTCCTAGGATGTCAGTTTTATGGATTTTGTTTCCTACTGAAGCTTTGAAAGTCAGCCAAGAATATTTCTCAGTTCATAAAACATTTTCACTATGCTTTTCTCTAGCTAGCTTTCAGTGATCTGTGGAAATAAAGAACAAAGACAATATGGGTAATAGGAATGCAAAGAATTATCATCACCTAATCTTCAGCATTAATTACAGCCACTGTTTCCCTCTACAACAAATAGCAAATTGGAAAAGTTTGAGTTTCACTGCCTTTTATTTAGAAGTACCTGATTGGAGGTGTCAATAATACATTTCTAAATATGAATATTTATTAAAAGTAATGAATTAAGTAGCTGCACATAGATGCTACATAATAACAGCATAGAATCACAATTTTAAATCTCAAAAGGACCTGTGTATATATTATTTAAATTTGCTCCCTCATTCATACCTGCCAACAAGAATGAAATCTTCAAGGAAATGAAAATGTCTTCATCCTCTTACCTCAGATGTCCACTACAGCACCTAGCAAAGATGCACACAGGTAGTTTTTTGAATAAGGGAATAGAAACTCAGAGAAACTAGAGATTATGATCACTCTGCTGGTTATTCAGAGTTCGACTTAGTACCATATATGAACAAATTTTCTTTTAAAATTTGAGACTTTTAAAATTTAAACTGAGACTCTTACAGAATTTTTTCTCCTGCATTAATGTTCATAGAAGCATCATCATCTTCATGGTAAAGAATCATTGGTAAGCTTTGGAATAATTCACCTCTCAAAGAACTCCAAAAAGAATTAATGAAGTGCTAAGCCGTGTTAAAAATATTTAATGGTTTGTGAACACACTAAATTTAAAAGTGAGTTTGACTCACAAAACTTTGGCAGTGCGCCAAGTATACAGAAATGATAGATATTCTTTTTAATGTAGCTGTTAGCAGCAGTAATTAAAGGCCAACAAAGGATAGCATCAGTGATGAGCATCATACATTTTAGGCCAGTGAGAACACATTTTGAAAAAGACTGCTGCCATCCATGCTGTATTAATTAATTTGTAGAAAGGTCTCCATGTTACTCTCTGCACAAAAGGCCATTCAGTCACTCTTATTTTATTGTAGGGTAATTTAACAGTCTTTTTTTTGCGTAAGCAAGCACCTAAGTTAGTAGGTTCCAAATCCTGTATTTCTACAACCATACTTAAAGCACATAAATAATGATCCTGTGTTATCAAGAACAAATGCTGTATAGAATCCTGTGGCACCCTGTTCCCAAACAAAAGCTGAGTTGACTGGGAATACACAAAGAAAGAGGGTAGGTAGAAAAAAAAAACAGATGAAGAGAACTTTTGATATAGATTCAAAAAACCAAAGAAATACAAATTTTCTTTTTATTGGCCTATTTCCTGAGTCAAGCATTTCTGCATCTGAGCACAGAATCTTACAGTATGTTGTTAATAATATTTTGTCTATTTTAGAAGGATTTACTTAAAAAATTTGTTTAATTATAAAAATATCTGAAAAGTATAAACATTCTTATCTGGAAATCTTAGCTATGTAAAATAAATAATTACTTGAAGAATTTGAGAAGCTAAGCAATTACTACATTTGAACAACTAAAACAGTTAAGACTAAAATGTGAAGTACTTTAATTACCAATGTCTTAATAATCTAGTAATATAGTAACAAAATCTCTGTTAGGAGTGTATTAAAGGCTGACTGTTCTGGGCATGCCTCATAGTTATGTAGTATATCAGAGGAGCAGTTCTGATCTTAGTATTTGCTTGGTGGTTTTCATGGCAAAATTTAAGGAAGTTTGATACTTTGAACCATATTGTAAGTAAGGCTAAGTAAGGAACTGACTGTTAATCTGGATGCATCTGTTGACCTGTGCTGTTTGACGCTTCTGAAAATCTTCTACCAGACATCACATTCTTGCTTTATTTCAGCAAATATTTATGTGTCACACACCTGTTAGTTTAATTTACAACTTTGAAAGATTTAAAAGGTATCTTCATTATGCCAATTACAGTGCTGACACAATGACTGAAAATTAATATTTAATTAATTTTTACAATTATAATTATTATAATGCCCCAAACTGCTATCTATTGACATTTTCTTTGTGCTAAGTACTATGCTAGATCCTTTATATGTTTTATTTAATTTTGAGGAAGTGTCTTAGTCCCCTTGGGCTGTTAAAACAGCATAGTTTAGTCTGAGTGGCTTAGAAACAAAAAGTTTGTTACAGTTCTGGAGGTTGTGAACTGTAAGATCAAGGTGCTGTCACATTTGATATCTGGTGAGGGCTGCTTCCTTCTTTATAGAATGCCATCTTCTCACTGTGTCCTTACATGGTGAAAGGGGCCAAGGAGCAGTCTGGGGACTTTCTTACAAGGATACTAATCCATACATGAGGTCTCCACCTTCATGACCTAATTACCTCCCAGAGATCCACCTTCAGATACCATCACTTTGGGGGTTAGATTTCAACATAGGCATTTTGGGAAGAGACAAATATTCAGTCACACTCACTAGGCAAGTATGATACTTCGCATGTTTTGACTGAGAAAACCGAGGCTCACAGACAACAAACAAGGTGAAATGTTGCCGTTTGAACCCAAGCATATTAAATATCAAAGTCCTTTCCCAAATTCAAAGCAACCTTGCCAATGAGTACTAGTCAATGAAGGTTTATTGGTTTTCTTTGGGTTATTGTTTCTTATGATTATTATAGATTCCTATTTTTTACTTTACTATTTCTAGATCTGTGATATTA
Organism: Rhinopithecus bieti; assembly: GCF_001698545.2. Classification (NCBI taxonomy): domain Eukaryota; kingdom Metazoa; phylum Chordata; class Mammalia; order Primates; family Cercopithecidae; genus Rhinopithecus; species Rhinopithecus bieti. The sequence goes on from NW_016814921.1 coordinate 1,553,493, forward strand.
GGAAAATGGCACGTTTAAAAGCATTTAATCTGCTTAAATTTCTAGATAGTTTGCTGTCAGAAAATAAGTTTGAATTGACATATTAATTTTCCTTATTATTTCTTGTGTTGGATTATGTTCATGATATCAGTGCATGCAGGTTCAGGATTGGGAAAAAAATCTTTTCAAAAAATGTCTTTTGGCCGGTGGTAGATTGAACTCTGAGTTTAAGAATCACTTGTTTCTCGGGCCGGGTGCAGTAGCTCACGCCTGTAATCCCAGCACTTTGGGAGGCCAAGGCAGGTGGATCACCTAAGATTGGGAGTTCAAGACCAGCCTGACCAACATGGAGAAACCCCATCTCTACTAAAAATATAAAATTAGCCGGGCGTGGTGGCAGGTGCCTGTAATCCCAGCTACTCAGGAGGCCGAGGCAGGAGAATCACTTGAACCCAGGAGGCAGAGGTTGCAGTGAGCTGACATTGCGCCCTTATGCTCCAGCCTGGACAACAAGAGCGAAACTCCGTCCCCCTCCAAAAAATAATCACTTGTTTCTTTTATCCTGTGTTTGAATGAAAACTATACAAATGTAATGAATATTGTCTGTGTTAGTGTGGAATTTTTACTGGGAAATCATGGCAAAATGGAAAAATACATGCTTTTATGTCACTCCCTATGTTAACAGTTTATACAAATCTGCAGTTACGTAGAGCGCATGCAGCTTTTACATCTCTATAATAGCTGACAAAGGTAACTTGTGTGTCTTTCTGCCTTTATAGGATATCTTATTAATCTAAAATAGGTTCGCTGAATGTTGATCATAATCTGAAATCTAGTTTATCATGTAGGTGATAAGCTAGATTACTCAAGACATTATTGATTTTGGACACATATCAAATGGTTTTGCTTTCATATTTTCAAGTTTTGTTGATTATTTCTTCATTGTTAAATATTTCTTCAGTACAGCTTCCTTTCAACTGTAATAAATAATAAGCTTTTGTTTTTCTTCTAGAGTACTGATTAAAAGATGGCTGTAGTAGATATTTCAGCTTTACTCTGGCACATTGGCGTATTTGGCTTACAAAATTTTAAAAACTTATTTATGATGGAATGAGTATAGGCTCTGGAATCAATCAAGTGAATGTGTATTTAAATCCCAACTCTTTTATTTGCTGGTTGTGGAATCTTAAGCCATTCAACCTTTCTATCTCAGTTTTTTAATGGCCCTTACAGTAGTATTTACCTTATAGCACTATTATTGGGATTAATGAACTAATACCTGTAAGGCATGACACAGAGCAACTTATACATGTGTCACCTCTTATTAATACAGTGGCTAGGAAGTAGGTATTCAGTGAACAATGAACAATAGGTAATCTTCATAATTACTTAATTTCCCCTCACAGCACTGTGTGGGAAGCCAGAATTCTGCATTTTCAACACTAGAAGTGAGGCACAGGTAAACTTCCTAGTGTAAACAGAATTATATACTGAGCTTTATTAATGCTGCAAAAAAATGGTTTATCAGAAACAAGGAGGTTTAATTTTGATTATGGGAATCAGATATCTTTTGAGGAGATTATTTTTAAAACAGTCCAAAAAAGTGAGCAAGGAAACTTAAGAAATCCTTGATGTTGTTCGACTCTCTTAAATATTTGTCAAAATGTAATTGTCAGCTGTATAACATAGCTGGAATTTTAAACATCCATAATTTACCATAATTTTAAACATTATGAGAAAATGCAGTATGTGCAACACAATGTAATTTTGCTTTTCTCTAGAGCTGTTTTTCAAGAAGTCCAGTCTAACATGCATTTCTTTAGTTCAAAAGTTTCATGATATTGGAAATGATTTATTCAAAATGCATTTGTTTATGGAAGAACCAACCTCTTTCCTAGGGATAGAGATTGTATTCTATAGGTAAATTTATTACCATAATATTAACATGTTTTATTTGGAGTTATATGTAATGTTTGTGTTCACATTTTAATTGACAAAAATTGTGTGTACAATGTGATGTTTTGCTATATGTATACACGTAAAATGATAACAAAGCTAATTGACATATCTATATCCTCACATATTTGACACATTTTGTGTGATGAGAGCTTTTAAAATCTACTGTCTTAGCATTTTCAAATATGTAATACATTATAATTATCGTTACCATGCTGTATGTCAAGCTTTTTAAGATGTTTAAAACATGAATTCTTAATCTTTTTTTTAAACTGAAAAAAAAAAATGGTTACGTTCTCCTGCCTATCTCCTTTTCTTTCTTCTTTCTCTTAAGGAAATGATGTTAAAATATTTTAGTTTTTTTAAAACTTATAAGCTGTATCTTTATTATAGATTTTTACTTTTTGAAACAGTATTGACAAAATGATGTTTTAAAATAATTTTATTCTTCATGAATTATAACTTGTTTATTTGTATACATGCTTAGAATTCTTAAAAATATAAATTTATCTCTCCTTTTTTTTTATTCTTACAAAATATCAAGGAACTAGAATAATGTTATCATCTTTAAGGTATTTATGCGGTGAAAATGTAATTCATACTCCTCCCAAACTTTGCTATGGAAGGGGAGAATATTTTTTGAAAGAAATTTCTTTTATATGTTTCTTCCTGTCCAAACTCATTTTCTCTCAGGTGGTTCTGCTCATTACTACTTCTTTGTCAAAGAAAACTCTCAAGTATATAGGTTTCTTAATCTTAGTAATTTATTTTGAAAGACGTTCACATTGGATTTGTCAGGTCAACTAAAGAAAGGAAAACTAAAGCAGTATCTAAAACATTTAGATGTATTGTTGACATTTTTAATCAGTGAACATTTATAAGTGTATATGCAAACAAGTAGTACCATAACATCTACAGTTTTTGTTTCTAGAATAATTCATAATTAGGACTCAGAAACACCCTGTTTGTACCTGTTTTACTGTTAGTCACTGATTGCAGAAGTTATTTTGCGTAGATAACTTTTGGAATAAATCTTAAATGTAAATGGTGGTCACAGACTGTTCTTTAGTTAGCAGTAATTTTATTGCCTTTAGCATTTCATAGTTTTGAGGCCATTCTTGATCCCTTTGATTTCTTTCAATAGTTTTGGGACATTTTCAGGTAGTTTTTTTTTTTTTTTTTTTTTTTTGGCAGAGTCTCGCTCTGTTGCCCAGGCTGGAGTGCGGTGGCACGAACTTGGCTTACTACAGCCTCCGCCTCCCAGGTTCAAGCAATTCACCCTGCCTCTGCCTCCTGAGTAGCTGGGATTACAGGCACACACCACCACGCCTGGCTCATTTTCGTATTTTTTAATAGAGATGGAGTTGCAGCATGTTGGCCAGGCTAGTCTTGAACTGCTGGCCTCAGGTGATCCACCCGTCTTGGCCTTCCAAAGTGCTGGGATTACAGGCATGAGCCACTGCGCCCAGCCTCAGGTAATATTTTTTAAGATATGGCTTTTATTCCCTTCTCTCATAAGGAACTCCAATTATACATTTTTTAAGGCCTTTCCACTGGGTTCCATATGCCTTTTGCACTCTATTCTGTTTCCATTCTTTTTTTTTTTTCACTTTGTGTATTCATTTGGATGCTTTCTAGTAACCAGTCTTCCATTTTAAGAATCCTCTGTTCTGTTTTCACTAATCTCCCATTAAGCCTATCTTTTGAATTCTTAATTTTATTTATTATAGTTTTTAGGTTTAGGATTTCCCTTTGATGGTTTTCTTATGGATTCCAAGTCCCTGGTGAAATTCAGCTTTTTAAAAATTTTGCTGTAGTTCATGTGAATTTTTGTTTTTACTATATTAGCCTTATCTCTTGCCAGATTGTATTTCAGCTTGTTTCACAGATTGTAATTCACTAGGATCTCTCCTCATCTTAAGAGAAAATTAAAAGGGAGATGGGATTAAAGCTGAATGATACTCTAGAAAGCCTTTTTCAAAAAATTTCTTCTTTCATTTATAGAATGTAGGGTTTTGAGGAATGGGATGAGTAGAGATGTCTATGCTTTTGTTGAATACATGGTATTTTGGGCTCTTCTCAATTGTTCGATTTCTTTTTTTGTGGGGGTTGGGGATGGTGTCTTGCTCTGTCACCCAGGCTGAAGTGCAGTGGCGACATCTTGGTTCACTGCAACCTCTGCCTCTTGGGTTCAAGCCATTCTCCTGCCTCAGCCTCCCGAGTAGCTGGGATTACAGGCGCATGCCACCATACCCAGCTAATTTTTGTGTATTTTTTTTTTACTAGAGATGGGGTTTCACCATCTTGGCCAGACAGGTCTCGAACTCCTGACTTTGTGATCCGCCCCCCTCGACCTCCCAAAGTGCTGGGATTACAGGCATGAGCCACTGTGCCTGTCCTGTTTTATCTCTTTATAATCACTGTTTTTACTGTAGCTTACTTAATGCCTTGTGTTGAGTTGAGCGTCTAAAGCAATTAGGATATTGGTAATGTTTCTGTTTGTGAAATGATTTACCCAATCTTGGCTCACTGCAACCTTTGCCTCCCAGGTTCAAGCGATTCTCCTGCCTCAGCCTCTCATGTAGCTGGGATTACAGGCGCCCGCCACCATACCTGGCTAATTTTTGTATTTTTTAGTAGAGGGAGGGTTTCACCATTTTGCTGAACCTGGTCTCAAACTCCTGACCTCAAGTGATCCACCTGCTTTGGCCTCGCAGAGTGCTGATTTACCCATTCTTAAAGTAACTTTAGATGAGTACATGTTAATAGAATGGGATAGTGTGTCAATGAGCTGTCAGCACTTAAAAAATGCCATTAGAAAGCTTCCTGAACTAGCCGGGCACTGTGGCTCACGCCTGTAATCCTAGCACTTAAGGAGGCTGAGGCAGGTGGATCACCGGTTGGGAGTTCGAGACCAGCCTGACCAACATGGAGAAACCCCATCTCTACTAAAAATACAAAATTAGCTGGGCGTGGTGGCACATGCCTGTAATCCAAGCTACTGGGGAGGCTGAGGCAGGAGAATCAATTGAACCCGGGAGGCAGAGGTTGCAGTGATCCGAGATCGTGCCATTGCACTCCAGCCTGGGCAACAAGGGCAAAACTCCATCTCAAAAAACAAACAACAACAGCAACAACAAAGAGAGCTCCCTGAACTGGGTGCAGTGGTTTATGCCTATAATCTCAGCACTTTGGGAGGCAAAAGTGAGACAATCGCATGAGCCCAGGAGTTCCAGACCAGCCTGAGCAACATGAGACTCCCATCTCTAGAAAAAATTTTTAAAAATTAGCCAGGCATGGTGGTGCACACCTATAGTTCCAGCTACTTGGGAGGCTGAGGCAAGATCACTTGAGCCCAAGTGTTTGAGGCTACAGTGAGCCAAGATGGCACCACTACACTCCAGTCTGGGCGACAGTGAGACCCGGTCTCAGATTAAAATGGCTGCATGAACGGTTTTTTTCTTACCTGTGATTTAAAACAAATTCAAAATCAAAAACAGTTATATGGTTTTAGTTTTTCCTTATTTTCTGATGAGTTCTTATGTAAAAACTGCTTATAATAAAGGTTAGATATTATAGTCTTTTAACTTAGTTATCTGTTAATGTGTACCATAATTCATGTTTACAACATTAATCCTAGGGTTTAAGATACAAAATTATTTTTTAATTATATGATGAAAATTTATATACATTTAGATTGCCTTTATTTATATTTTATTTGTTTTTTTAGAGATTGGGGGAGTCAGTCTCTTAGCCTTTTTTTTGGGTGGGGGGTGATAAACAAGTAAACATAGAAGAGAGTACCAGTCAGTATATATTCAGTGACATTTTATATCTTGGGTTAGGGATTTTTTTTCCCCTCTTAAAGGAGAATTTTGCTTTTGACCCCAGAAGAAATCAATGTAGAAATAAAGACAACTGCAACATTGTCTTTAGCCTTATTTTGAACTCAGGCCTATCTACTGAGTACTATCTACTATCTACTGAACTCAGGCCTATCTATCTTTAAAATACTTCCATCTAGATGTTTCAGAAGTACCACAGATTTATACTTGTTTTTTCTGGTGCAGTTGTTATTCTACCCAAGATCATTTTGGGGAAACTCAAACCCTGTGCTTTGTGTGTGTGTGTGTGTGTGTGTGTGTGTGTGGTGTGTGTGTGTGTAAATGAAATTTTTTTTTTCGGTTTTTTGGGACAGAGTCTCACTTTGTTGCCCAGTCTGGAATGCAGTGGCGTGATCTCGACTCACTGCAAGCTCCGCCTCCCAGGTTTACACCATTCTCTTGCCTCAGCCTCCTGAGTAGCTGGGACTACAGGCGTATGCCACCACGCCCGGCTAATTTTTTGTATTTTTAGTAGAGACGTGGTTTCACCATGTTGACCAGGATGGTCTCGATCTCCTGACCTTGTGATCCGCCCACCTCGGCCTCCCAAAGTGCTGGGATTACAGGCGTGAGCCACCATGCCCGGCCCCTTTTTTCTGTCTTAAAACCACTTATTGGCTCTGTTACCTGCATGATGTCTAAGTCAAGAACTGAAAGATCTGAGATTTTGTTCTACTTCAAGGCTAACAAGTAACCTTCCACCATTTCATGGATACTGGCAGAAACCTGAGGCTCACGGGTCAGAAACAAATGATTTCATTATTCACAGCACAGCAAGCAGCAAGAATATCTGTATGTTTGTATTAGTTCCTCCTTTACACTGCATCCAAAAGAGGTGATGCATATGGGCCATATGGATATCCACACATCTGGTAGGTTGCATTACAGGAGAGGAATCCCACTCTTGGTTAACTCAGATCTTTTATATTGGGAAGTAAGGTTGCTTGCCCTTTGCCCCTGAGGGAGGTAGATAAATTGTGTAGCTTCCGAAGCTCTAACCAAACCTGCTTCTTGCTCTGGAGGGAGACATGATTTCTTGTTTTGTTCTTCACCGTTTTAAGTGTACAATTCAGTGGTACTTCAGTACGTTTACAATATTATGCAGCCATCACCACTAATTCCAGAACATTTCTATCACCCGAGTTCGTGCCTTGCTCACAAGACTGAAGAAATGTGAAAGACCCATGGAGAATTATCTCCCAAAACACACATTATTTGTAAGAGAAAATCGTATCTTATATAGATTATATTAATAACAAAGTAGCATGGGAGAGGGGAACAGAAGTGGATTGGATGATTCAGTTAAAAGCAGGGAACATTCTAGTTAAGGCACTTGAATGGGCACTGGGTGACAATTGTCATGTCTTTTCTGCTAGATTGTTCCTGATTTTTTTCTCTATGTGCACCTGATTTAATGCTTTTCTTCATCTAGCACATTATCTTTTGTATATTTGACATTGAACATTTGTTTGTTAAACCACCAAAAAGGTTCAGACGGGAAATCTGTTTTGACTATTGGAAGGCAGAGACAACACAAGATCAGCCTGTTCTGCTGAAGTTGTAGTTCAACCTTAATGAATGTCAAGGAATAAAAGATTGTGCATATGAGGTGTGTAGTATTAGCAGTGTTTGTGAAATCATATACCCAGTAGTACAAAACACTGATTTTGCTGCTTTTGAATGTGCACCTAAAAACATATATTTTGTGCATTAATAATAGTCAATGTTTGGAACTGAGACTTTTGTCTGGAATCGTATAGAGGTAAACAGCATGGATTTACACAGGCTTAGTAGAAGAACTAGTTTTAAAATAAATGGTCACATCATAAGACCCAAGTCAGGTTATCAATAAATATTTATAAGTGTCTGTAACGTGCAAGGTCATGTCAGGTAATGTTCAGTAGTCTCCAACTTCAATCTAGAATGGAGATGGCTACCAAAAAGTACCTTTGGATTCCTAGGAAGCGCAGAGATTGACTCAATGGGTTTGGTTGTTATCCTAGCATCTGTTTTTTAAAAGATTCATGGGTGCTTCTAAAGCACAGCAGGGTTTCTGAACCTTTGTTTCAGGATAGCTGAAAAACTTAGAGATGAGACATTAAAGCCCTTGTAGTACCAGTCTTCTAACAGCTACCTCCGACCAGTTCTTTGTTTAGCATAAGGATTACCTTCACTTAGGGACTTTTTGAACTGTCCAGTGTCCTCCTTTGTGCTCTAATTTTCTTCTATTTTGCATTATTCAAGAAGTTGTCATGTTGTTTATTACTGTTTTTATGAGAGCAATGGTGTTAGGAATGAGGGGTTCTCTTTATGCAACACTCCTTGAGGGAATAGGGACAGCCTTCTTTAATCTTCTAATTTCTATTTCCTAAAATAGTGCCTGCCAGCTAGTGTTTGTTGAATGAATAAATTGAATTGAATGAATTGTTATACATTCTAATGAATTTATCCCCCTTATTTTTCTTCCAGTCTTCCTCCTGCCATGCCACAATGATCTTTGCCTAACGTGAGATAAAACTTACTTAGCTATTTTTTTACTTCTTGGTAAGCTCAAGTAATACATTCACACTTTCCAGTAAGACACTTGGCCATCTTACTGATTCACTAGAAGAAAAAGAGAGGATATATATAACTAAGGATAGGATCTGACATTATTTGGATGTAGCTCCTGTTAGAAGGGAAAGCAAGCAATAGCATGCATAAATTAGATGTGGCATGACCCAGGATTTTGTCTTTTGATGAAAGTAGGCCATTCCTTTGGAGCTATTTAGTTATGTTACATGAACTCCTGTAGGTAGGGCACAAAAATTAGAAGAATTTTTGGTTTCTAGTGGTGTAGTCAGTATTATCTAGTAGTGTAGTCAGGTTAACTTTTTTTTTGTTGATGTGTAACCCTCACCGGTGCTAGGAGTATAACCCTCCTATTGATAAATCTAGTTTTTTTTATTTCTTTACTTGACTCAGAAACATTTGACACAGTTAATTCCAGCTTTTTTTTTTTTTTTTTTTTTGAGATGCAGTTTTAGTCTTCTTGCCCGGGCTGGAATGCAGTGGCAAGGTCTCGGCTCACTGCAGCCTCCACTTCCCAGGTTCAAGCAATTCTGCTGCTTCAGCCTCACGAGTAACTGGGACTTCAGGCGCGTGCCACCACACCCAGCTAATTTTTTGTATTTTTAGTAGAGATGAGGTTTCACCATGTTAGCTAGGATGGTCTCGATCTCCTGACTTCGTGATCCACCTGCCTCGGCCTCCCAAAGTGCTGGGATTACAGGCGTGAGCCACCGCACCTGGCCAACTTCAACTTTCTTGAAACACTATGCCCTTTATTCCTTGTTTTCCTTCCCTCTTCTCTGGTATCCCTAAAATTCATATATTAAAGCCATAACCCCCAATGTGATGGTATTTAGAGATGAAGCCTTTGGGAGGTAATTAGGTTTAGATGAAGTCATAAGGGTAGTTCCCACATGATGGGATTAGTGCCTTTATAACAGGAGATAGCAGAGAGCTAGCGCTGTCTCTTGAGTTTGTGTTCTCACTCAGTCTCTGCCATCTGAGGACACAACGAGAAGGCAGCCACCTGCAAGCCAATAAGAGAGCTCTGGCTAGAACTTGCCCATTCTGGCATGCTGATCTTGGACTTCCATCCACCTGAATGTGAGAAAATAATTTCTGTTGTTTATAACCACTTGATTTATGTTATTTTGCTCTGGCAGCCCCAGCTGACTATTGCACACCCCTTCTCCTTTGCTAATTCCTCTACCACTTCCTGTACCTAAAATACTGGTATTAACATTTCTGTTCATTATATGTTTACCTTTCTTCTCATGCTATACTTTTTCTAGGTGATCTATTTCCATTCTCCAGGTACCACCTTTATGACAAGGACTGGTACAATTTGTATTCCCATTTTATACCTCTTTCTAAATCTAAATATCTAAATCTCCAGTTGTCCCACAGGACAACCCACCATGTTTACAGTTAATTTTTTTTTTCATCCAGTGACTCCATGGAGACATTAGTTTATTAGCCCTATTGATTGTATTTCCTTAATATTTCTCACATATATCCACTTTTGTCTCTTTTGCCATGATTTTGATTCAGACAGCTAACTATCCATCCTGGATTGCTCCAACATTTTTCTAATTGACTGACATCAATAATACTCCTAAAAATTTATTTATTTTTTTCTAAATAGAATTTTCTTTAAAGTAGTTTTAGGTTCACACCAACATTGAGTGGAAAGTACATAGTTCTCTTATATATTCTGTCTCCAGAAACACACAGCCTCCCTAACTATTAACATCCTGTGGGACAGTGATAACATTTGTTACAATCTATAAACCTACATTGACACATTATTTTCACCCAAAGTCCGTAGTTAACATTAGGGTTAACTCTTGATGTTGTATATTTTGTGGGTTTGGATGAATGTGTAATAACATGTATCTGCCATTATACTGTAGTACAGAATAGTTCCACTGCATTAAAAATCCTTTGTGCCATCCCTATTCATCTCTGCCTCCTCCCTAACACCTGGCAACTGATCCTTTTATGTCTACGTAGTTTTGTCTCTTTTGGAATGTCCTATACATTCCTATGCAGTGTTCCTGTAGTTGGAGTAATGCAATATGTAGCTTTTCCAGATTGGATTCTTTCATGTAGTAGTATGCATTTAATATTCCTCCATGCCTTCTCATAACTTGGTAGCTGATTTCCTTTTAGCACAGAATAATATTCCGTTGTCCGGACCTACCACAGTTCACCCATTCACCTATTGAAGGACATCTTGGTTGCTTCCAAGTTAGGAAAACTGAATAAAGCTTCTAGGAACATCTGTATGGAAGTTTTTGTGTGGACATACGTTTTCTATTCCTTTTGATAAATATTCCCGAATGCAATTGCTGGAACCTATGGTAAGAGTATTTTTAGTTTTCTGAGAGTTTATTTTTGGAACTTCCAAACTGTCTTCCAGAGTGGTTGTACCATTTTGTATTCCCATCAGCAGTGAATGAAAGTTTCTGTTGCTCCACAGCTTCATCAGCCTTTGGTGTTGGCAGATTTCCTGATTTGGGCCATTCTAATGGATACGTAATGGTATTTTACTGTTTTTATTTGCCATTCCCTAATGATATATGATGTTGACCATCTTTTCATATGCTTGTTGTTTGCCTCTTTTCTTTGGTGAAGTGTTTGTTCAGTTTTTGACCCATTTTTTAATCTGCTTGTTTGCTTGTCAAGTTTTAAGAATTCTTTGTATGTTTTGGATAACAGTCATTATCAGATGTCTTTCGCAGATATTTTCTCCCAGTCTGTGGCTTGCCTTCTCATTTTCTTGATGTTGTCTTTTACAGAGCACAAGGTTTTTGTTTTAATAATGACCAGTTTATCAGTTGTTTTATTTGTGGAGGATGTCATTGCCCTTGTACCTAAATAGTCATTTCCGTACCCAAGGTCATCTTGGTTTTCTCTTATGCTGTCTTCTAGGTGTTTTATAGTTTATGTTTTACATGTAGCTTTGTAATCCACTCTGAGTCAGTTTTTGGAATAAGTGTAAGGGGTGTGTCTAGATTCATTTTTTTTGCATGTGGATGTACACTTGTTCCAGCATCATTTGTTAAAAGGACCATCTTTGCTCCCTTGTATTGCCTTTGCTACTATGCCAAAGATCAGCCAGCTGTATTTATGTGGGTCTATTACTAGGCTGTCTGTTCTGTTCTGTTGATCACTTTGTCTCTCTCTCTCTCTGTTGATCACTTTGTCTCTCTCTCTCTCTCTCTTTTTTTTTTTTTTTTTTTTTGCCAGTACCACACTGTTTTGTATACTGTCGCTTTATAGGTAGTCTTGAATTTGGATACTGTCAGTCCTGCAACTTTGTTCTTTTCCTTCAATATTGAATTAGCTATTCTGGATCTTTTGCCTTTCAGTATAAACTTTATAATGGGTTTGTCAATATTCACACAATAACTTGTTGGAATTTTGGTTGGGATTGCATTGAATCTATGGATCAAGTTGAAAAGAATTGACATCTTAACAATGTTGAATCTTTCCGTGTGTGTGGAATATCTCTCCATTTATTTAGCTTTTCTCCATTTTTCTTTCATTATTGTTTGTATTTTTTCTCATATAGATTTTGTACAAATTTTGTTAGAGTTATAACTCAGTTTTTTTGTGGTGCTAATGTAAATGATAATGTGTTTTTTTTTATAATGTGTTTTAATTTGAAACACTTTTTAATTGCTGATATATAAGAAAGCAGTTACTTTATGGGTTAACATTGTATCCTGCAACCTTGCTATAATTGCTTATTAGATTCAGAAGTGTTTTTGTTGATAATTTCACATTTTCTACGTAGATGATCACATCATCTACAAAGACACTTTTATTTCTTCCTCCCCTATCTGTACCTTTTATTTTCCTTTCTCATATAGTGTGCTGTTGAAAGGAATGGTCAGAGGGGTCATCCTTGTCTTGTTCTTAATCATAGCAGGAAAGCTTCTAATTTCTCACCATTAAGTATGATGTTAGCTGTAGGTTTTTGTAGCTGTTCCTTATCAAATTGAGGAAGTTAGGCTCTATTCCTAGTTTGCCATTTTTTTTTTTTTTTTAACCAATAATGGGTATTGGATTTTGTGTCAAATGTTTTCTTCATCTATTTATATGATTATGAGATTTTTTTTCCTCAGTCTGTTGATGTGATGGATTAAATTAATTGATGTAATGTTACATCAGTTGTAACATCAATTGTAATGTAATATTTTCAAATGTTAAACTAGCCTTGTGTACCTGGAATAAATTCCACTTGGTTATGGCATATAATTATTCTTTTTTTCTTTATATTATTTTTTTTAAGAGACAGGGTCTCAGTCTGTCGCCCAAGCTGGAGTGTAGTGGCACAATCATAGCTGACTGCATTCTTGAACTCCTGGGCTAATGTAATCCTCCCACTTCATAATTATTTTTACATGTTGCTGGATTTGATTTGGTAAGATTTTGTTGAGGATTGTTGTATCTATGCTTATGGGCAATATTTGTCTGTAGTTTTCTTTTTTTGTGATATCTTCATTTGATTTTGGTATTCGTCTAATTGTGGCTTCATAGAATGAGTTAGGAAGTATTCCCTCTGCTTCTGTTTTCTAAAAGAGATTAGAGAACCGATATAGCTTTGTCCTTAAATATTTGGTTGAATTCACCAGGAAACTGTCTGGGTTTTGTGCTTTCTGTTTTGAAAGGTTATTAATTATTTATTTAATTTCTTTAACAGACACAGGCCTGTTCAGTTTGTCTATTCTTGTGTGGGTTTTGGCAGATTGAATTTTTTAAAGGAATTTATTCATTTCACCTAGGTTATCAAATTTTGGGGCATAGGATGTCTTTGTTTTTTAAAATTATCCTTTTAATATGTATAAGATCTGTAGTGATGTATCCTCTGTCATATCTGATATTAGGAATTTATATCTTTTCTCTTTTTTTCTTAGCCTGGATAGAGGCTTATTGATTTTATTGATTCTCTGAAAGATCCAACTTTTAGTTTCATTGTTTCTCTTTTTACTTCCTATTTTAGATTTCATTGATTTCTGCTCTAATTTTTATTATTTCTTTCGTTCTGCTTGTTTTAGTTTGCTCTTCTGGTTGCTTAAGGTGAAAGCTTAGTATTGTTTTTAGATCTTCTCTAATACATACATTAAATACTGTAAGTTTTGCTTTAAGTACTGCTTTCTCTGCATCGATAAATTTTGATAAGTTCTATTTTCTTTATCTATATATTTGTAGACAATAGAACTTTGATAAGTTCTATTTCTTTGTCTATATATTTATAGATATATATCTGTAAAACTAGTGTATCTATCAATGTGTGCGTGTGTGTGTATATATATATATTTAGAGAGAGAGAGAGAAAGAGAGACAGTCAGGGTCTTGCTCTGTTGTCCACACCACAATGTAGTTGTGCAATCACAGCTCACTAAAGCCTCAACCTCCCTGGCTCAAGTGATCGTCCTGTCTCAGCCTCCCAACTAGCTACAACTACAGACATGCATCACCATGCTCAGCTGCATTTATTTTATTTTTTATGGAGATGGGGTCTCACTGTTTTGCTAAAGCAGGTCTCCAACTCCTGGCTTCGAGAAATCCTCCCACCTCGGCCTCCCAAAGTTCTGAGATTACAGGCGTGAGCTACTGTACCTGGCCTAAAAATATATTAAAATTTCTCTTGAAGTTTCTTTTTTGTCCTATGTATTACAAGTGTGTTGTTCAGTCTTTAAGTATTTTGGAATTTTTTTTTTTTTTTTTTTTTTTAGCTGTTTGCTGTTAACTTTTAGTTTAATTCTATTTTGATCTGAAAGCAGACATTCTATGATTTCTTTTAAATTTGTTCATGTGTGTTGTATGGACAAGAATGTGGTCTGTCTTGGTGAATGTTCTATCTGAGTTTATGAAGAATGTGTTGGCTGTTTATAGATATAAGTTATATCCAGTTGAATTGCTATTTAGTTCAACTATGTTCTTACTAATTTTTTTTTTTTTTTTTTGCCCTGTTGGATCTGTCTGTTTCTAATAAAGGGATGTTGAAGTTTTCAGCTATAGTAGTGTATTCATCTGCTTCTCCTTGTAGTTCTATTAGTTTTTGCCTCACATGTTTTGCTGATTTGTTATTAGATTAATACACATTAAGGATTGTTCTGTCTTCTTAGACAGTTTACCCCTTTATCATTATATAATACCCCTTTTGGTCTCTGAGAATTTTGCATGCTTAAAGTCTGCTGTGTCTGGAATCCATACAGCCACTCCAGCTTTCTTTGGTTTAGTGTTAGCATTGTACGTCTCTCTTCATTCTTTTATTTTTAAACTATATTTGTTTTTTATGGTAAAGTGGGTTTCTTGTAAACAATATATAGTTAGGTCTCTTTTTTTTTATTCATTCAATCTCTGTTCTTTAATTGGTGCATTTAGGCCATTGATGTGTAAAATGATTATTGATATAGTTGGATTAATATCTACCATATTTGTTACTGTTTTCTGTTAGTCGCCCTTGTTCTTCATTCCCATTTCTTCTTCTTTTTCATGGCTTTAATTGAGCATTTTATGTTATTTTATCTCTTTTCTTAGACTGCAAAGTTTTTTGGATTTTTTTGTTTGTTTTTCAGTTGTTAACCCTAAGTTTTGCAATATATTTCTACTTTCAAATAGCCTTGTTCACTTCACAGATAGTGCAAGTACCTTATAATAACAAAATATTCCTAAGTTATCCGTCCCATGTCCCTTGTATCATTTTTGTCATTCATTTCACTTGTCCATAAACTATAGGTATCAAATACATTGTTGTTATTTTGAACAAACTTTTGTTAGATCAGTTAAAAGTAGGAAAAATTAAAGTTTTTATCTTCTTTATTTCTTCTTTCTCTTTCTTTATATAGATCAAAATTTCTGACCTATATATTAGTTTTCTTCTTTCTGAAGAACTTTAAACATTTCTTGCAAGGCACGTCTACTAGCAACAAATTCCTTATTTTATTTGAGAAAATTTTCTCCTTCACTTTTGAAGGATGTTTTGCAGGATATAAAATTATACATTGGTGGGTTTTTTTCTCTCAATAATTTAAATATTTCACTTCACTTTCTTTTTGCTCACATGGTTTCTGAGGAGAAGTTAATGTAATTCTTGCTCTTGTGTAAATAAGGAGGTCCTCACCCCTCGACATGTGACTTCTTAAAGGTTTTTGAAAAACTTTTGATTTTCTGCCTATGTGTAGCTTTTTTTGTTTGTTTGTTTGTTTTTACGTTTATTCTGCTTAGTGTTCCCTGGGCTTCCTGGATGTGTATCTGACATTAATCTGGGGAAATTCTCAGTGAACATTTCTTCAAGTATTGTTCTGTTCTTTCTTATTTTGGTGTTCCTATTACACATGCTACACCTTTTGTATTTGCTCCATAGTTCTTGGATATTTTGTTCTGTGTGGTTTTATTATTATTTTTTAAATCTAGTCCAGTATTTTGTTTTTATAAAGTTTTCTTTATCCTTGCTTTTCAGTTTTGGAAGTTTGTATATATATATCCTTAAGTACAGCGATTCTTTCCTCAGCTGTTTCCAGTTGACTAATGAGCCCATCAGATGTAATCTCTATTTCTGTTACAGTGCTTTTAATCTCTAGCATTTCTTTTTGATAGCATTTCTTTTTGATTCTCACTTAGAATTTCCATCTCTCTGCTTATATTACTTATCGTTTCTTACTTGTTGTCTACTTTGTCCATTAGAATCCTTAACATATTAATCATAGTTTTTAAAAAAACTTCCTGGTCTGATACTTCTAGTGCTTCTGCCACATTTGACTTTGGTTTTGATGTGTACTCAATTTCTTCAAACTGTAGTATTTCCCTCTTAGTAGGCCTTGTAATCTTTCTTTGATAGCCAGACATGATATACAGGATACAATGAACTGCAGTAAATGGGGCTTTAGTGATATAATGGTAAGGTGTTATGGAGAGTATTTGAAGGAGTGTTCCATGGTCCTATGATTAGGTCTCAGTCTTTTCTTTTCTTTTTTTTTTTTTTTTTAGACGGAGTCTCGTTCTGTCACCCAGGCTGGAGTACAGTGGCCGGATCTCAGCTCACTGCAAGCTCCACCTCCGGGGTTTACGCCATTCTCCTGCCTCAGCCTCCCAAGTAGCTGAGACTACAGGCACCCGCCACCACGCCCAGCTAGTTTTTTGTATTTTTTAGTAGAGACGTGGTTTCACCATGTTAGCCAGGATGGTCTCGATCTCCTGACCTTGTGATCCGCCCGTCTCGGCCTCCCAAAGTGCTGGGATTACAGGCTTGAGCCACCGCGCCCGGCCTAGGTCTCAGTCTTCTAGTGAGTCTTGGACTGTGAACCTCACAGTTTTCTCCCCTTAGGTAGGACAGGATGGCTAGACGGAGCTGGAGTTTTTTATTTTCATTCTCCCATGGGAAAGGCTAGAGAGGGCTGAAGTTGGGTATTTCTCTTCTTCTGGGTCAGTTGGTCTCTAATAAAACCTCAATAACATAAGCTCTGGGAAAACATTTTCTCCTGAGGAGCAGTCCTTTTTAAGAAGAGAGTGCTCTAGTGTATTTCACAATGGGTATTTTCCTTCCCCTGCCCGACGCACAGGGGATTTTCTCAGATCTTCACTGTGAGAAGCTGGTGTAGTTCCTGAAGATAAAACTCACAAATGTGTGAGGGACCCCGCTCTACGACTCTCAGACTTGTCAAACACTGAACCTCCAGCAGTTTGTTAATTACATTTCCGGTTTTCCTACCCTGGCACTGGCTCTCATGGAGGTTTCTCTTTGTGGGTTTCTGCTCCAGAAAGTTGTGATTTTCTGTACCTGGGCTGTCTGTCTCTCCAATTTTGGGGGCAATGATTTGCCCTGTGACCTTACTAAGATGATGGATCTAAGAAGAGTTGGTTTTTCAGTTTGTTCAGCTTTTTACTTGCTCTTAGGACAGAGTGAAGACTTCCAAGCTCTTAACATTCTGGACCAGAAATTGGACCAATACTGTCCTTTTATTGTCTCTTCTCTACACTGCAAGCAACCATGATGTTTCTCAAAAACACAGATGTGATTAGGTCATGTCTCTAGTTGAAACATCTCATTAACTGTAGCGTAAAATCCAAACTCCGTGATTTGGATAACAAGGTCTTTGTTATTCAGCCTTGGTTTATTTTTCTATACTATCTTTTATGTTTTCACTTTACTGTTATGCTGAGCCATTGTGCACTTTATCCAGTTTTTAGTATCCTGTGTTCTCTCTCTTTCCCTCCTTTCACCCTTTGTTTGCCTGATACCCACCAAGTTTTTAGGTTTTACCTTAGAAACCATCTTTCTTATGACAGCACACCTTGACTCTCCTGAGACCAGTCTGTATCGCCTTCCTGAGTTTTTTCTGGTATAGAATCACAAGTGATTCGCAGAGTAGATACAATTAAAGGCCTCTGATGTAATTTATTGGCAGCCTGCAGTATTTACTATGCTTGTAGTAATTATGAAAGACCTCTTAAAGCTTTTGCCAACTGTGTTTCTACTTGAGAGTTAAACTCACATGTGGAAAAGTTATATTATGGAGAATCTTTTGAAGGGTGTTGATAGTGTTTGGCTCTGCATCTCCACCCAAATCTCACATCAAATTGTAATCTCTGTATGTTGGAGGATCTAAGAAGATCCTCCTGGTGGGAGGTGATTGGATCATGGGGGCAGATTTCTGCCTTGCAGTTCTCATGATAGTGAGTGAGATCTTATGAGATCTGATGATTTAAAAGTGTGTGGCACTTCCCCCTTCTTGCTCTGTCTCTCTCTCTCCTCCTGCCATGTGAAAAAAGTCCTTGCTTCCTCTTCTCCTTCAGCCATAATTGTTAGTTTCCTGAGGTCTCCCGGTCATGCTTGCTGTTAAGTGGAATTGTGAATCAATTAATACTGTTCTCTTCATAAATTACCCAGTCTCAGGTAGTTCTTTATAGCAGTGTGAGAACGGTCTAATATAGACATAGAATCTATCTGTTTATAGTATTCAATGTTTATTCTTAGGTACAGTCAAATAAGCAGATTTGTGTACTGGCAGAGTAGCTACTTGCAAAAATTAGTGCCCAAAACAGTTCTCATTGACTTTGCAAGTACTCTTTAGTCCCATATATTTTAAATACTGGAGAAAACCATGTAAATTAATAAATGAGCATTGTGATTTGTATGACAACCTCGTGTGCATTTGATTAGTGTGAGTTGGAGGCTACTTTCCTGTGGATGCACTAAGTCAAATTTTCGAACTTATAATGCATGTTGAGGTCTAAATACTGTCATTTAGAGGTGCTGATTACCTTATTATTAAATATATTACATGATGATTATACTGAGGTACCCTTCTTTGTCACAGGTGCTAACAAAGTTATTGGGTGTGTGTCTCCTTCTACTTTATGTCCTCTTCCTCCCAAGTGCATCTGATTGAATTTACATGTTTAATACACTTACAACACTGTGTTACTCTATAGTTGTCCACTCAGTGGTTTATTACATATTTATCAATTCCAGTTGGTCTTGGAGGAAATCTAAGCTATTGCTAATGAGAGTTGTTTTGCACATTTTGATTGTGTCATACAGGGTTTTGTTCATTAGTAAGATCTGTTGAGTTTACTTCTTTTTTGGGGCAGGGGTGGGGACAGAATCTCACTCTGTTCCCCAGGCTGGAGTGCAGTGGCATGATCTCTGCCTACTGCAACCTTCACCTCCCAGGTTCAAGATATTCTCATGCCGCGGCCTCCTGAATAGCTGGGATTACATGTGCATGCCACCACACCTAATTTTTTTTGTTTTTTTTTTTTTTTAGTAGAGATGGGGTTTGGCCATGTTGGCCAGGCTGGTCTTGAACTCCTGGCCTCAAGTGACCCACCTGCCTCGACCTCCCAAAGGTTTACAGGCGTGAGCCACTGCGCCTGGCCCTAGTTTATTTCTTAAAAACTTTAGTAATTTTTTTGTGGTCAAAGGACATGAAGTTAAAATAAAGGATAGTGTGTTGAGAACTGGCTTTCTAATTAACTTGGTACATAAGCCAAAGGAAAAAACCTAGCATGCTTTCTTTGCCTATTTCTCAAAAAGTGGGGATTGTGGTGATTACCTACCTTCTGATGTATTTTAAAAATATTCCTAATATTTATGAAGAAACATCAGAAATATCCTAGTTGTTATGGATGTGTAATGAGTTTTTTATTTCACATAGACTTTAGGTTTCATGAGAGGAATGAGTTTGCATCTTACTCAATTTTTTATTCCTAATTTCTGTCAACATATTTACCATGCAGAATATAAACATTGATTGAACAATTCTGTATGTATTTGATGAACTATTTTAAATAATCTTATACCTTGTTTTTCAGTGCTTTTATTTCTGACATTTATTTAAATATTTTAGTTTTGGAATGAAAATGAACATGGTTGATGATAGAGGAAAATAAATGATTTGAATACAGTTTGTTTTGGGATATGATAATACAGTAAATAAAGTCTCAAAGGTATACTTCATA
>NW_016814921.1:1573478-1583536 GCF_001698545.2 Rhinopithecus bieti
CTTCATATTTGAAAATAGACATGATTTTCTTGTTATAGACTATAGGACCTTTAAAATTAATAGATACAGTATTTGAAGATAGGTTAAAGATATTTTTTAAACTGTATTTTCAAAATCAGTTCTTTAGGTGCTGGGAATGTGGCTGATCGTGTTTTGGCTCAGCTCTTAACAGAAATGGATGGGATTGAACAGCTAAAGGATGTGACCATTTTGGCAGCTACTAACCGCCCAGATAGGATAGACAAGGTAAGAGAGAAGGCATTGTGGATATTATAAAATCAAGAACTGGTTCGTTTGATTTTATCAGGTTTTTGTTTTTGTCAAATTACTTTCTAATCAGTATTTCATTTAGAGGATATTGAAGAATATGAAGCAGGTTCACTGTGGACTGGCTACCATTTTGTCTGAGTCTGGTAAGACAGAACATTCTTGCATACAAGTTATATGAAGCAAGTTTACCACTTACAGATAGGCAGCAAGATACAACAGAGGCCTAGGATTCATTGCAAGCCAGTCTCTCAAGATTCAGGAAAGCTGCCCTGGGTGAATGGAATCTTGACTGCATGTGCCCCACTTGCACTGCAGCTGAGGGCCTCTGGAAGGCACCCTGTTCCGGGTTTTATACACTGAGGATGTGAGACTCACTGGTCTAAAGTGTTGGAGTTTCTAGGGGAGGACTGGAGTAGAACCTGGGCTGTTCCAGCCAGTCCCTCCCTGTCTCAGGATATTGCATTTCCTGCACATGCTACAGTTATTCTTGAGAGCTATGAGGGGAGAGAGAGAACTGGGTCATTCCAAGATCACCCAGAGAGCTGTCCTACAAAGGATCTTAAACTAAAGGAAATTAAGAGAACAAAGGAAAGCTTTTATTTACATTTTTATTTCTTATGGTTCAGTAAGGACCATTTCTTGTGGTTCATAACTCTTCAATATCTACTCCCCTATCTTGTATCTTACTTTTAACATATTTCTCTAGAGAATTGAAGTTTGGATTTCTTTGGAATTCTTTCTTTCATCTAATTTATTCTTCCAGAGTTTTCAACATTTTCATTTATATGAAGGTATATTCTAGCTATTTAGCAAGTACTAGTTAGATTCCAGTTACCATCAGCACAGTAACTTTGAAGAAGTACTGTCCTGATTGTTGTTTTAAAGTATTTAGAATAAAATAATGGATTCTTCTATTTTTTTAAAGAAGTTACTCAGGCTGTTACATTAAATTAAGTAGTATAAGTGCAAAGCCAATCCTTTATTTATTTATTTATTTATTTATATTATACTTTAAGTTCTAAGGTACATGTGCAGAACGTGCAGGTTTATTACATATGTATACATGTGCCCTGTTGGTGTGCTGCACCCATCAACTCGTCAGCACCCATCAACTCGTCATTTACATCAGATATAACTCCCAATGCCATCCCTCTCCCCTCCCACCTCCCCACAATAGGCCCCAGTGTGTGATGTTCCCCTTTCCGTGTCCAAGTGATCTCATTGTTCAGTTCCCACCTATGAGTGAGAACATACGGTGTTTGGTTTTCTGTTCTTGCGTTAGTTTGCTGAGAATGATGGTTTTCAGCTGCATCCATGTCCCTACAAAGGACATGAACTCATCTTTTTTTATGGCTCCATAGTATTCCATGGTGTATATGTGCCACATTTTCTTAATCCAGTCTGTCACTGATGGACATTTGGGTTGATTCCAAGTCTTTGCTATTGTGAATAGTGCCGCAATAAACATACATGTGGATGTGTCTTTATAGCAAAAGCCAATCCTTTTAAACTATTACTACCACTTTTTCCCTAGGTCATAATTTAATAAAGGAGTTCAGTAATTTAAGTGCCTCATTTATATCTAATATGTAATATTTTATAAGGATTTAAGTTGAGTAAACATTTGCTCTCAGAGCATGAACCAGTTTCCCTTTTTTATTGTCATTAATATTATTGCCTTGTGTATGACTTTATGAGCTACTTTCTTCCTGTGTACATATATACATACTTTCAGTTTTAAAAAATGTGATTTTTAAAAAAGACCCCTTTGAATGTAACTATTATGTGGCAAGAAAACCTTGCTTTGGTTAGGTATTTTGCTATGTGATAAAGATCCTTTGGTTAAATGAAGGAAAGCTTTGGACCTTAAAAAAAAACATTCCCTTACTGATGCGGTATTTTATTAGAAGATAGGTGAGTTCTTAGTATTTATAGAAACTGGGTTGGTGTTAAGGCATCTCTGAAGTCTATACAAAGTATAAGACTGTATCTTAACAAGGACTGTAGAAACTGCTGAAAGAGCCTTAAAGTTTACCTAATTCTGCCTCTGGTTTCACAAATAAAGGTGCTGAATCAAAATCTTTTCCTGGTAAGAATTCATTGTATTTTTATGATATTTATTTCCTGGTTTCCCTGTGGTTAATAAGCTCTAAAATGTCTTAGGATTTTTGTCTGGGCCCAATCTGATAGTAGCCTTCTTTGACTTCCTAATGCTGGATGTCCTCGATATTAGATATATTTCTTGAAGTAGGATGTAAGGCTTACAATAAACTTAACTGCATTTTTCTAAATCAAGCTGTCTGACTTGCCCTGTTTAGTGCTTGCGTTGTTGTTTTCTTGCTGTGTAACAAATTACCCCAAATTTAGTAGCTTCACACCCATTTGTTAGTTCACATGTCTTAGGTTAGAAGATGGGCACATTATGACTAGTTTGTCTGTGCAGGATTTAAACTAAAGACTGAAAACACAGTGTTGGCTAGAGTGCATTCTCATTAGGAGTTCATGTTTCTAAGCTCACATGATTGTGGCACAACTCACTTGTGATTGGGGCTGAGGACTAAAGACTGAATTACCTTACCTGATGTCAGCTAGGAGCCACTCTCAGCTCCTAGAGACTACCCACATTCCTTGCCACACAGCCTCCTCCACCATCAGAAACAGCAATGGAAAACTCCGTTATGTTTTATCCCTGTCACACTTCAAATTTCCTTTGCCAGGAAAAGCCCTGTCCTTTTGGAGCGCTCATCTGATGAGGTTAGTCTTATTGAGAAAAAATCTCTGGACCTTGAAGTCAGCTGATTCAGGTTCCTGCAAAAGCCCTTCACAGTAGCACCTAGATTAGCATTTGATTGAATAAGTGGGAGAAGGTATGTTTCTATCAGGGTGATACGGGACAGGCCGGCCCCAGAATTGGGGCATAGCCTAGGAGGGTTCTTGGCTACACCCAGGAAAGAATTCAAGAGCCCACTGGTGGTGTTAGACAGCAATCTTTTATTGATTGGTACTGCCCCTTATGGTGCAGGACTGACTCATAAGCAGTGCACCCAGAGTTGGCAAGTTATGGGCTTTTGGCAACTGTGTTTATACTCACTTATGCCCACTTTCATTTACATGCAAATTGAAGGGTGAGTTAACACAAATTGAGTCTACGAAAGGGTAACTTCTGGGTCACTGCCATGGAAAGGGGTGGTAACTTTTTTTTTTGAGATGGAGTCTCGCTTTGTCGCCCGGGCTGGAGTGCAGTGGCCAGATCTCAGCTCACTGCAAGCTCCGCCTCCCGGGTTCCCGCCATTCTCCTGCCTCAGCCTCCCGAGTAGCTGGGACTACAGGCGCCCGCCACCTCGCCTGGCTAGTTTTTTTTGTATTTTTTAGTAGAGACGGGGTTTCACCGTGTTAGCCAGGATGGTCTCGATCTCCTGACCTTGTGATCCGCCCGTCTCGGCCTCCCAAAGTGCTGGGATTACAGGCTTGAGCCACCGCGCCCGGCCAGGGGTGGTAACTTTTGAGTCACTACCATGACATTTGTTAACTGCTGTGGTTCTGGTGGCAGTGTCTTATGCCAATGAGCATTGAGCTCTGCTAGAGATCGCTTTTGTTGCCATCTGCTGGCTTTGGCCACTTTCTTCACTTTGCCTCATCTGGACTAGATCTTGTTTTGTTCAGCAGAGTTTTCACCAGAAAACAAGTCCTATTGGTCTCCTACTTCATCCCCCCCTCAGATTAGAAACTCCTCCTTAATCTTAAAGGGCTGCAGATGGGCACAGGTCTATCGTCTGTAAGTGCTTCCTGCTGATTTTATAAACATAGGCACTGCCTAGCATGGGAGGAGTAAAAATCTCCAGATACCTGATGTAAGGAGCCCAACAGCAGGATGTTTTCATTTTCTGTGTCAGAAGATAAGATGAGTTGGAAGCCTTGTGCCAGCATCATCTTTATGTTGACTTTAGAAGATACAAACTTTACTAGGAGGTAAAACAAGAAAATTATAATTAGAAGGAAGAGAAAACTTAATGCTCCTATGCCCACCCATAGCGTCACATTATTTATCTGTGTGTTTGTGAAATAATAGTCTTCTAGAGGTTTGTAAGGATTACTTATGGTGTCTTCCTCTTAGGCCTGCAGGGACTTATAAGAAACAGGTTTAATCCTGGACAGCTGTACCCAGCCAGTGATCCTCTAATGTTTGATAGCAGTGGAGGTCCTTAACAATACCTGATAGGGGTCCTTCCATTTTGGGTTGTAATTGATCATCAGGGGATCTTTATTTTTAAGTTTTTACTAAGACTAAGTCTGGTTAAACAGAGGAACTCTTTTTTTCTTTGTGGGAAAGGACAACATTTTATTTTCATAATTTTGAAAGACCTTTTGAACCTGGCCTAAATTCCAAGAGCAGGGGTGGCATAGTGAAGTGTGTCCAACTCCGTTTCGCATCATGGCCTGAATTAGTTTTTTAGGTTTCTGTAGGATTTCCTTTGGCCAGGGAACTTACAAGTCAAAAGACTTATAGCCAATTAAATATTTTAGGCCAGAGAGGAATGGAGGTAGCTTAAAACTATTTTAAGCAATATAGGAGTCAAATATTAAAAGCTAAAAGTAAGTATATTTATCAAGAAAAACCAAGAGTATCAAATCAAGCTATACTGGGGGAAAACAGTGTTCCTGTAGACCTCTGAGGCAAAACACTTTAGTATCAGGCCATAACAGCAGTCAGAACCAGAGAAGAAACAAGTCACAGGAGCTGACAAAAAAGCTAAAGGAGAGAGTTACACAAATCTGAGAAGCTTTCAAAAGAAATAAATCACAGGATTGAAAAGCAAAAATTCTGGTAAGTTAGCAAATTAATACCTTAAGCAAAGCTGGCTCTAACACCTAGACCATTTTCTAGAAAGTCTACCGCAAACAGTTTTCCTTCAGTCACAGCCAGCTAAATCACACTCAAAACTCTCCTCACAAATTCCCTTTCACAAACCCCATTATCACCCACACAGACCATCCTTGACATGTCTGGACCTTGTGATCTGCCCTACACCATCTCCCTCTCAAATAACCGGTTACTTTACTCTAGGACAAGAATCCACCATACAGGGTCCCTCATACAAAATCACTTTCTTTATATTCCTCCCCCCCAAAATACATATATATATATATATATATATGTATCTTTTATCCATACTTTCCTCACATCCCTCTTTTTATTCACTGATTCCCTCTTATTTTGAACCATTGCCTAAATGTGCTGCATATATTCTGTAGTTATGGTGGGGAAAGTGCTTTCAGTATTTAGTGATAATTGTAAAAAAGTTTAATATTCATTTCTGTTTCAGGTAGAACTCCATGTGGAATGTGAATTTTTTTAAACTATAGTTTTGTTACTACTCAGATGATATATACTATATCAAAAGCGTATGTCCTTGTCAAGTCCTCTAAAGTTTGTGAAATACAAAAGAATATGCAGTAAAATTTTAAGTCTTATTTCCTTTCCAGTTACTTTTTCTCTGAAGAACTACTGTGGAACATTATTTATATTGTTTAATAGTACTATAAAGTTGTTTCCACACTTGTGTGATTAGCACATAATATTCAAACTGTGCCGTGAATGTGCCGGTAGAAACAAAACAGTTTTAAGGACAGTTGAAACAACATCCTGTTATGAAATAGACACAGTTTTTACCATCTTTATTGTCTAGAGGAAACTGTAGTAGGAATAAAAGAGGTGACAAAGAGTTAAAGTACACTTTATGTTTTTAGGCTAAAACTGATTTAAAAAAGATCATTGTAGGGTCAAAGAAATATATATATAGTATAATTTTGGCTACATTAAATCCAGGCATTTGGCCTTTTAAATTAGCTAGCATATTTTACAATCTTGTTGCCTGTTACCCCACAACTTCTATGTTATGATGATTTTAAGTTAGTATGTTAAAACAAGGAGAAATCCTGGACTGTCACAGGAGTGAAATTGATACCATTGTATTACCCATGTGTTGTGCATATTTAATGTCTCTTTTTGACAATATTTCAGTTTCATGCCTTCTGGGGAGACTAAAGCCAAAGTTTCTTGGGGATTCTGGTGTTTCAGCAAAGAAAGTGAGACACATAGCTCAAAAACTGCATTATTTTACTCCTTGCTATGTCATATTTACATGTCAGGCTCATTTGCTGTGATGTAGCACACTAGGCTGAGTGAAATAATTGCTTGTGATGTCCCTAAGTTGCCTAGGCTTTTTCCTACCTCCTGCTTAGATAGTGAAGAGAAGTTGAAGTTGCATCTTCTAGTGTTCATTTTGCGTAAGAGTAACAGGATGTGGTAGGACAGATGAAGATTAACGAGATTGTGTGATGTCAAGTAGGCTCATTGTCTTTAGATTGATTGCTGATGGTCTGGATTTCCTTAGCATCAGGGGAGTTTAGAAACAAACAACTAATTTATTATTCATCCCCAAATAATAGTTAAATGCCCAAACTTTTGGAGTTTATGTTGTTTATTTCATTGTTAACAACTGCTGTGTGGCCCCTTTACATGTACAAAATGTACAAAAAGTCCATGATGTTTTGTACATTTATGTTGAATCTTAAGGAAAACATGGTCATGTCTTCTTTCTCAGGTAATAAGCATGCCTCAAAATAGTTTTAACTCTGTGAATATATTTGAATTCAGTTTATTTGGGTAATGTTAGTACTGATGCCTACTATATAACAAGCTCCTAATAAGAACTATTAAATTATAAGCATTATTCCTAGCATATAAACCTAGTTTTCTTGTAGTAGGAAATGGGAAGGACTTCAAAAATTTTACTTTAAGCCATCTATGGAAAAGATTGCCCAATTGAGGAAAATTGTGAAAGTTATGTGGAAGTCTTGAATAATTTGGTTTCAGGATTATTTTCTATTGTTGTGTTAGACCCATGGAGGTAGTAAATTGACATTAATTTTCCTTACGGTTTTCTAGAAGAGGAAATGTGCTTAATGAGCTAAACAAGACATAACATTTTGTTTTCTTACATTGTTGCAAATCGAAGTTGGGTTTTGTTGTTTGTTTTGACATGCAGGCCTGGCTGTGTTGCCCAGGCTGAAGTGCAGTGTCTATTCACCGATTGTAAAGTAGTGCAGCCTTGAACCTTTGGACTCTAGCAGTCTCCTGCCTCAGCCTCCCAAGTAGCTAAGATTGTAGGTGTGCACCACAGCATCCAGCTTAAAATTTAGTTTTCTAGAAAGTTTTATGACATGGGAAAAAGTTAATTAGCAATATTTAGAAATGTCCCCAAATAAAAAGCTAAATATACGTATCTTCCAATATTCAAATGACTAGTGTTCCAAAAATACCCTCAGAAGAAAGGCTACAAATGTTTGTTCATTCTCAATTTTTTTCCTTGTTATAACTATTGCTCTTCTAATATTACTCTTCTCAGCTAAGTCAGAACTAAAAAAAAGCGGCAAGGACTAATTGACATTAATAGTTCAAATGAATCATAATTCTTTATTTTCCCAAAAGTATTTAAGGAATGGATGCCGGTTAGTCTTTCACATTGTTTATCAAAATGATGTGAAGAGTCTTTGGTGAGCCATCATAAGATCAGAACTGAAAAGTGTCCTCTACGGTTGTTTTCCAATTTCAGCTTTACCATCTTTACACAAGACTCTCATAAGTGTTTTTGTTATTGTTGCTGGATTTTTGTTTTGTTTGTTTTTTAAAGCTCCAAGTGTTTTAACTTGTATGGCAGTTACTCTTCTTTATCTTCTATGGCAGCCCCTTACAAGTTTTGGCTTTGGGGATAGAGACTTGGGAGAGATCAGAGGAGAGAGACTGGTTAGAGTTTGTATTCATATATGGGTCTTACTTCATTTCGATGTTCATAAGGTAAAGACTCTGTATCTCAAGGGTTGGCAAACTATGGCCTTTAGGCCAAATGTGACCCACCATGTGGTTTTGCACAACCCATTGTCTAAGAATAGTGTTTACATATTTAAAAGGTTAGGAAAATAAAAGTGGTTTTTGGTGACATACGAAAATTATATGAAATTCAACTTTCAGTCCCCATAAATAAAGCTTTATTAGAACACAGCCACACTAATTTGATTATGTTTTGTATATTACTGCTTTTGCACTACTGTAGTAGAGTAGTTACAGTACAGACTTAACGGCCTATAAAGCCTAAAGTATATACTCTGAACCTTTACAGAAAAAGTTTGCTGACTCTTGATTTGTCCTTTTAAGTTTTTAGAAGATTAGTAGTCTTTAATGTCTGTTGTTCATATATGAGCCTTACGTTTTCTTTTTAAAAAAGATTATTTATTTTAATTGACATAAAAATTGTATCTGTAGAGTACAACATGTTGTTTTGATAATTGTTTATACATTGTAGAATGGCTAAATCAAGCTATTTAACATGTGCATTACTTCACATACTTCTTATTTTTTTGTGATGAGGACACTTAAAACCAACTCTCTTAGTAATTTTTAAGTATACAATATATTGTTATTAACGATAGTCACCATGCAGTACAATAGACCTCTTGAACTAATTCCTCCTGTTTAACTGAAGGTTTGTATCCTTTGACCAATATCTCCCAACTCCCTTAGACCTCCAGGCCCTGATAACCACCATTCTACTTTCTACTTTTATGAAAAGTTCAACTTTTTAAGACTCCACACATAAGCGAGATCGTGCACTATTTGCCTTTCTTTGCCTGGCGTATTTCACTTAGCATAATGTCCTCCAGATTGATCCATGTTGTCACAAATGACAGGATTTCCTTTTAATAAAGGCTGAATAGGATTACCTTCTGTATACACACCACATTGTCTTTATCTGTTTATTCTTTGATGAATACTTAGGTTGATTCCGTGACTTGGATATTGTGAATAATGCTGCAGTGAACATGGAGTGCAGATGTCTCTTGGACATACTGATTTCATTTCCTTTGGCTATATACTCAATAGTGGAATTGCTGGATAATAAGATAGTTTTATTTTAAATTTTTTAGAAACTTCCACACTATTTTCTGTAATATCTGAAGTAATTTGCATTCCTACCAACAGTGTACAAGGGGTGTCTTTTCTCCACATCCTCACCAACATTTATCTTTCATGTTTTTGACAATATCTATTCTAACAGGTATGAAATGGTATCTCATTGTGGTTTCCATTGGCATTTCTCTGATGATTAGTGATGTTGAGCACTTAAAAAATATACCTGTTGGCTATTTGTATGTCTTCTTCTGAGAAATGTCTATTCAAGCTTTTTGCCCATTTTTTAATCAGGTCATTTGTTGCTGTTGAGTTCCTTATAAATTTTGGTATTTTAGATTTTAACACCTTATCAGGTTTGGTTTACAAACATATTCTCTCATTTTATAGATTGTCTTTTCACTATGTTGAGTGTTTCCTTTGCTGTGCAGTGGCTTTTTAGCTTCATGTAATCCCATTTGTCTATTTCTTCTTTTGTTGTCTGTGCTTTTGAGGTCATGTTCAAAAAATTATTGTCCAGGCCAGTGTCATGGAACATTTTCCCTATAACTTCTTTCAGTAGTTTTTCAGTTTTAGCTCTTTATTCGTCTTTAATTCATTTTGAGTTGAATGAGCCACAGAGTTTTTTTTAAAGATTGTTTAAACATGTTTAACACATAAGTTTTCTGAAGATACATTATATTATAAATCATATATGAGTAAAATTACACTGAACTTAAATAATAGTAGGGAGGCTGAATTAACTTATTTCAAGTATACACCATCCCCTCTTGAAAGTTCTCTTAATCTTCAATTTTAAAATACATTTTCTTCCACTAAA
>NW_016814921.1:1584551-1643957 GCF_001698545.2 Rhinopithecus bieti
TCCCTATAACTTCTTTCAGTAGTTTTTCAGTTTTAGCTCTTTATTCGTCTTTAATTCATTTTGAGTTGAATGAGCCACAGAGTTTTTTTTAAAGATTGTTTAAACATGTTTAACACATAAGTTTTCTGAAGATACATTATATTATAAATCATATATGAGTAAAAATTACACTGAACTTAAATAATAGTAGGGAGGCTGAATTAACTTATTTCAAGTATACACCATCCCCTCTTGAAAGTTCTCTTAATCTTCAATTTTTAAAAATACATTTTCTTCCACTAAATACTTATTTTTTTCCACTAAATACTTATTTTTTTTCCAACTGACTGACTCCCTAAAACCCGCAAATCTACAATTTTTATTACATGAGTAACGTAAATATTTATTCATGGCACCTGAATCTTAAAGTTCCATTGATTATTAGCTTTTTGTAGTTGTAAGTTGTATGCCCTTTTTAGTATATAGCATCATTGGGATTTTCAGGCTTAGATTTCTAAATTTTGAAAGATTTTGTGTTCAGATATATTTGTTTAGTAAATAATATTTGATGTTGTCAACATGAATTGAAGTATGTTTAATATTAGAGAAAGAAATACCATTATAAAATACATGTTGCTGTCAATACCCAAGGTCTAAAAGAAATTGGTTTTTTCAAGATTAGAGAGGACATAGAAGGCTCCATGGTCTAGATGACCCATCTGATGCATTGACACCTGTCGTAAAATCCCAACCCATCAGTTTCTTCATCCTTTGCTTATTCACCCACACTGATGGGGAACTATTAACTCACGAAATAGATCATTTCACTTTTGTGTCAGACTATTAGGAAGTTCTTTAATCTGATGAACCAGCAGCTGTTTGTCTCCCCAAACCTTCTATACATCCACCTGATTTTATTCCAAAATCTGTAAAGAACAGTTTTTAATCCTTCTTCTATATGGTGTTCCTTTATTTTTTAAAGCTATTAGGTATCTTTACACTTTATCTCACTACCAGTCTTTTGTTTTTCAGGCTTGACATTTTGGATTATTTCATATGCCATTCTTTTTCCGTCTAAAGCATTCGCCTCCTTTTCTTGTCCTTTTCTCTCTGAAGTTGTCACATCCACGAACAAATATATAATGATTGTTTGTGTTCTGATCAGTACAGAACTTAGTGAGACTTCTGCTGCCTCTACTCTGAATATCTTGCTTCTACTAATGCATTCCAGGATTTTGTTAGCTTATTTGTTAGCTGCACATTGGGATTGCTGTTGAATAAAGTCATCAAGAACAACGACAAATGTGAAAAGCCCAGGTCTTTCTTCAAAAGTCTCCTAAATAATAGTTTTCACGCCTTGGGCTTGTGCAGTTAATTGAAGTTCCAGCAACTGAGGCACAATATATACCAGGTATAGAAGTCATCCTCCAAAATTAGCTCCTCTAAGTTTCTCCTACTTTTCACATGATTCCCAGATATTCTTTTCTTTAAGTCCAAGTAATTTCCCAATTATTTCCATGGCTGTGGCTACAAAGGCTTTAGGCTACAGGAATAGAGGAATTTATTCTTACTAAATTCATCTTATTAGATTTGATTAATCTTCCCAACTTATCAACTGTGGGATATGTATTTCTTTATTCATTGATAGCAAAGGCACTATATATCTTAAATACCAAGAAGAATTTATATAGCTTTCTTTTTAAAAAATAGTTTAAAGTATCTAGTTCAAGATCCCCAATCTAGGTGAACTTTGTGGAACATTTAATTGACATGGAGATAATTAGGGGATATTCTGAAGAGTTACCAAAGAGAACTCCTAAAGGGAAACTAGATCATTGAGACTATTTATGGAGGAAGAACAGATGAAAGTAAAATTCTCCTGTTAAGAATAGTATCTGGGTAAAGAAATGCTTTCTGCTTTCTTTGATGGAAATAGACAAAATAAGAGTGAACAGACTTATATTTCAATTTCATTGAAATTCAGATAAATTCAAAACCATGATTTTATTATATATACTGTTAAGTATTATAATATACTTATATATATAATATATAAGTATATATATACTGTTCAAACTAGATTAGTGTTGAACTCTGTAGATATTTAAAACCAGCTATTTTAGTTTCTTTTTGGTTTAAGACAGTGATGAAATATGTACTTAATTTTCTGAATACTTTGCTCCTTATAGCTGCAGTTTCATGAATTTGTGATATTAGACTTACTGTATGAGGAGTTTTGTATTTTTCTTCTTTGAACTTTTTGCTTATAGTCCTTTGGGCATAGACCTTAGGATTTCTGGATGAGGTTTTGGAGAGTGCACAGCATTGGAGAGGAGCTTTTGCATAATGCCAGCAGTGTAGCTGAGGAAATGGGTCTTGAGGAAAATGGATTTGACACCTGTAATGGAGGATAAACATGATAGGGGCTGGAGTGGCTTATACAGAGTGTGATAGAAAAGCTCAAAACTAACAGAAACAAGCAATGGAAGAGTTAAGGCAGACAGACGCTTGCAGAGATCTTAGTTTCTGATGCCAGCTTTGTTAAGAGTGTGTATTATTTGAAATAATTCATCCTCACTGAGCATCTGTTTCTGTACCTGTGAAAAATGTACTAGATAATCTTTGACATATCGTTCAAGCTCTACAATTATCTTCTTTTGTGACACAGAGACACAGACAATAATAGAGATTCTCAATGCTATATAAAAGGATGTTATTTACCAAACAAGTTTCTGAGGTTTTTGTTTTTTGTTTTCTGTTTGTTTTATTTCTTTTTAGGTACCACCTTCCCAGACTTTCTTGTTATCGTAACATTTATTTCATCAAACAGATCTTAAAGCAAGCAGATATTATCCAGGTGTGCAAAAGTGATTAACCATGTGATTTTCAAAAAAAAAAGAGAAAAAGCAATCAGTCAGCCTTTAAGGCCGTTGTTGTGTAATAAAAACCTTACTTGACAGTTGAAGAACACCTTAACTTTTCATTTAAAATTTATTACTCTTTGAAAAAGGAGAACTCGTTAAGCAGCATACTTGCTTCTTTCACAGATGTCTGATTAGCCTGCAATATTTTGGTTCTATTTAATATACTTGTAACTATTTTTAATGAATATGAATGTAAAAATAATGTTGAGTTAGAATAGACATATCTAACTGTATGATTAAAGTTGAATCACTTTTAAATTTGAAAGTTTCTTGTCTTCTGTTGTTAATCTCATATTTGGGAACTAATGTTCAGTGTAGCCACAACCTAAATCTGGAGCTATATATTGAATGTTGTAAAGTCATTAGTAGAAGGGCAATTTGGTGGCTAATTTTAAAGTACATAGAAAGTATTAACAATAATGAAGTGTCATTTTGTTCCTGGCATTCTGTGTGTGTGTGTGTGTGTGTGTGTGTGTGTGTGTGTGTGTGTGGTCAAAAAAGTATCTGAAGGGGCCTATAATAGAAAACCTAGTTCCTTTATGATATACACAATCTAGTTTGAAATTTTAACGCATTAAATTCATAAAACATGAAGAGTTTAAGCTTTGCAACACTTAATTGATACATGCATCAGAATAAATTTGGAAAACAATGGACCTTCATACGTTTTGACTTCTGTTTTCTATTTGATAACTCTGGGATTGCAGTTACTCTTTTTTGACACAAGATGGTGATGTTCACCTGAAATGTTTCCTGAGTACAGGCTCTACTGTGTTTACAGGCTCCCCTTCATTTATCCAAAGAGCCGCTTAAAGAAATGAATGAAACTTGCTTTGCTTTAAGAGATAATAGTTGAAGAGAGACAGAGAATGTGTCCATTTTGTAACAGATTTAACAAATAATGATTCAAATTTAAGTGTGGGTTTGTGTGAGTTGAGGATTGGGGAGCTGAGAGCACTGGGAAAAACGAAAGTTGAACAGTGGAGAATTAGCAGTCATTAGGTATGCAGTATGCATTAAGTTTATGCTATGTGTTTTACATATAATATCTAGTTAATTTTAGTCAAATATGAGCACTTTACATGTATTTTACACAATACTAGTACATTCCTTGTTTAATTGTGCAAGTTTAGAAGTGTGGTGTGTGTTTGTTCTCTCTTAAAAAAATTATGACGTATCATCAGCCAGTGTAGTAGCTTCATTCATAATTTAAGTGATAGTATCTGTTTCGTTTTTAAAAATAAACAAGTTTCTTATATATAGTTAAATATATATTTAAGGTAGTATCTGGCAATCTCAGTCCTAGGTATTTACCCAAGAAAAATGAATAAATTGTCCAGCAAAGACCTGTTTGTAATGTTTATAGCAATTTTATTTATAATACCTAAACAACCCAAATGTCTATCTACATGAATGAATAAGTAAGCTGCAACATGTCCATACAGTGAAATACTACTCAGTCATGAAAAGGAACAAATTATTCATATATGCAAAGATGGATAAATCTCAAAAGCATTATGCTAAGTAAAAATAGTCAGATATAAAAGACTATACAATATACTGACATTGTGAGGATTGCAGGGACAGAAATCAGTTCGGGGATCTGAGGGAGGAAATTCACCACAGAGCAGCAATGGGAACCTTTTTGGAATGGTGTAGATATTCTGTATCTTGGCTGTAGTGGTGATTACAGGACTGCATATACAGGGACCCCTCATTTTATTGTGCTGTATTACAGTTTGCAAATAGTGTATTTTTTATAAACTGAGTATTTCTGGTAACCCTGCAAGTCCATTGGTGCCATTTCTTCAACAGCGTATACTCACTTCACATTTTGGTGATTTTTGTAATATTTCAAACTTCCTCATTATTACTATATATGTTATCTTGATCTGTGATCAGTGATATTTAACATTATTATTGTAATTGCTTTAGGACACCATAAACCACACTCATGTAAGACAGCAAACCTAATAAATAAATGTTGTGTGTTCTGACTGCTCCAACAGCCAGCCATTTTTCTGTCTCTCTTCCTCTCTTTGGGCCTCCCCACTCCCTGAGACACAACAGTATTGAAATTAGGCCAAGGAATAACCCTACAATGGTTTCCAAATGTTCAGATTAAAAGTAGAGTCTCACATCTGTCACATTAATCAAATGCTAGAAATGATTAAGTTTCATGAGAATGGCATGTCAAAAGCTGAGAGAGGCCAAAAGCTAGGCCTCTTGTACCAACTGTTTAGCCAAGTTGTAAATGCAAAGGAAAAGTTCTTGAAGGAAATTAAAAGTGCTCCTTCAGTGAACACATGAATGATAAGAAAGCAAAACAGCCTTATTGTTGATATGGAGAAAATTTTAGTGATCTGGACAGAAGATCAAACCAACTACAGCATTCTCTTAAGCCAAAGCCTAATCCAGAGCAAAGCCCTAATGCTCTTCAATTCTGTGAAGGCTGAGAAAGGTCACGAAGTTGCAGAAGAAAAGTTGGCAGGTAGCAGAACTTGGGTCATGACGTTTAAGGAAAGAAACTGCCTGTGTAACATAAATATGTAAAGTGAAGCAACAAGTGCTGATGTAGAAACTGTAGCCAGTTATACAGAAGATCTAGCTAAGATAATGAAGGCGGTTAACTAGACAACAGATTATTAATGTGGAAAAAACAGCCTTATATTAGAAGAAGATGGTAATCTAGGACTTCCATACCTAGAGAGGAGAAATTAATGCCTGGCTTCATGCTTCCAAGGACAGGGTGACTTCTGTTAGGGGCTAATGCAGCTGGTGACTTTCTGTGGAAGCCAGTGCTCATTTACCATTCTGAAAATCCTAGGGTCCTGAACAGTTTTGTTAAGTCTACTCTGCCTGTGCTCTATCAACGGAACAACAAAGCTGGTTGACAGCACATCTGTTTCCAGCACAGTTTTCTCGATATTTTAAGCTCACTGTTGAGACCTACTGCTGAGGGGAAAAAAATTCCTTTTGAGATGTTACTGTTCACTGACAATGCACATAGTTACTCAAGGCTCTGATGGAAATGCACAAGAATTAATGTTTTTGTGTCTGCTAAAACAGTATCTGCAGCCTCTGGATCAAGGAGTAATACTGACTTTCAAGTCTTATGATATAAGAAATATATTTTGTAAGGCTATTGCTGCCGTAATAGTGGATATGGGCAAAGTAAACCTCCTTGAAAGGAGTCACCATTCTAGATGCCATGAAGATCATTCATGATTTATGGAAGGAAGTGAAAATATGTCAACTTTAGCAGGAGTTCAGAAGAAGTTGATTCCAGCCCTCATGGATAACTTTGATGGCTTCAAGACATCAGTGGAGGAAGTAACTACAGATAAGGTAGATATAGCAAAAGAGCTAGAATTAGAAGTGGAGTCTGAAGATGGGACTGAATTGCTGCAATCTTATGATCAAATTAGAATGGATGAGGAGTTGCTTCTTTTGACTGAGCAAATAAGGTGATTTCTTGAGATGGAATCTACTGTTGGTGAAGATGCTGTAAATATTGTTGAAATGGTAACCAAGGATTTAGAATATTTTATAAGTTTAGTTGATAAAACAGCAGGGTTTGAGAGGATTGATTCCAGCTTTAAAAGAAGTTTTACTGGCCGGGCGTTGTGGCTCACGCCTGTAATCCCAGCACTTTGGGAGGCCGAGGCGGGTGGATCATGAGGTCAGGAGATCGAGACCATCCTGGCTAACACGGTGAAACCCCGTCTCTACTAAAATACAAAAAATTAGCCGGGTGTGGTGGCAGGCGCCTGTAGTCCCAGCCACTCGGGAGGCTGAGGCAGGAGAATGGCGTGAACCCCGGAGGCGGAGCTTGCAGTGAGCCAAGCCGAGATTGTGCCACTGCACTCCAGTCTGGGAGACACAGCGAGACTCTGTCTCAAAAAAAAAAAGAAAGTTCTACTGTGGTTTACCCTATCAAATAACATCACATGCTACAAAGATACCTCTGATGAAAGGAAGAGTCTGTTGATGTAGCATACTTTATTGTTGTCTTTTTTTTTTAGAAATTGCCACAGCCACCACAGCCTGCAGCAGCCACCACCCTGATCAGTTAGCTGTCATCAACATCAAGGCAAGACCTTCCACCAGCAAAAAGATTATAACTTGCTGAAGGCTTAGATAATCATTTGCATTTTTAGCAATAAAGGATTTTTAAATTAAGGTGTATCCTTTTTTTCTCCCAGACATAATGGTATGCATACTTAGTAGACTATCATATACTGTAGACATAACTTTTATATGTATTGGTAAATTTAAAAATTCTTGTCACTTGCTTTATTGTGATATTAGCTTTATTGTGATATTAGTTTTATTGTAGTGGTCTGGAACTGAACCTGCAGTATCTTGGAGGTATGCCTGTATTTGTCAGAACCCTTCTAGCTGTAAAAGTAAAGAGATTGAATTTTACAATATGTGGGGTATACCCTAATCCTGGCCATTAAAAAACCACACTAAAAAAGTTGTTTAATTCGGAACACAAAGGAAAATGTCAGCTTTATATTTCAGCAACAGTTTCTTTTCACTTGGAGGTAAGGCCTCTTGCTTCTCAGCTCTTTTACCAGCCTTTGACTATCTTTTACAACCCATTTACACAGACCTGCATTGTTATTGCCTCAGTGGGCTCAGAACTACCTCAGCAAAGAAGGGGGCTTGGAGTGTTGCTTCACCAGCCGGAAACCTCCATGGCCGGTGGTGCCTTCTGCCTGAATACTGCTCACACCCACTGAGCTTGTCCTGCCCACTTGGCCCAGCAGGCTGCACTCCGCTTGTGCTACTGGCCTGGATCCCACACCTGCCAAGGACGAGCCAGGCATGGAGTGGTGAGGGTTGTGTGGGCGAGTGAGCCCAGGTTCTGGCCACTGTGCACAGCCAGGCACACAAGCTGCTGCATGGGGTGGGCAGCTCCAGGCACTGATAACAGGTACTGGCTCCGTGTAAGGCTGTGGCTGGACCAGATGTACCACGCACAGCTTCCACTGTGTGCACCTGTGACTGGATGAGGGGAACACAGTGGTACCCAGAAGCTTGGAGAAGCCAGGAACCAGAGCCCTAAAGAGGATGTCACAGCCCTGCCTCAGGGACCCCCTAGGTCCGGGCTCCCCAAAGGCCTGCAACTCTTCTCTCCTTCCCATCACCCTCAATGTGGCAAGTAAGGGTGGGGAGTGTGTTTCAGCCCTGTTTCTGTTACTGCTCTTTCACTCCTTCCATTTGGTGGGTCCTGACTTCCTGTCCCACGTCCAGGACCAGTGAGGTATGTGGACAACTGGAGGGTGAGCAAGGTGGAAAGGAGCTTAATTGAACAACAGAACAGCTCTCAGGAGACCCAACATAGGTAGCTCCTTTCTGCAGCTGGTAGTCCTGAAGTCTGTCCAAGTCTGGCTGAGTTCAGGGGATTTTATGGGCTCAGAAGGGACAAAGTGCGTAATGATTGGTCCATGGGTGGCCATGGGCAGGCCCAGTGAAAGCACCCTAAGTTCTCACTCTGGGTGGAGAACGCCACATGGAACTGGCAGTCCAGCCCCCAGGCTTCAGGCTGGCCCTACCTTGAAGGTGGGGTTTCACCAGGGACCCGCCCCTTTCCACCCAGGAGCCTTTCTGCCTCCTGTCGCCAAGAACGTGCCATTCATGGCCCCCAGGCTCTTTGTGCAAAGGGGTGCCCAAAGGCCTATGGCGAACCACCCTCAGCCCTCCTTAGCCTCCCTCTCATGCTCACCAGTGCCCAAAGTCCAGAGGGGTTCAAGGTGGCTGGGGGCTGACATCTCAATGTGTCCCTGAGCACAAGCACATCCAGCTGAGTTGTGACAGCACCCAGGCTTGGCCACAACTTTGCTCCGCCCAGAGCCTGCGCCACAATCAGGGAGTGGCCAGGGAGCAGGAGCAGGCGCTTCAGAGCCTGTCGGGGCAGGAGGGCTTCCAGGCCCCCAAGAGCGTAAGGATGCCTGCGTCCAGAGCTACGGCTGGACAGCTGCAGTGAGCCCCGCCCTCCCAGCTCAGTAGGGGCCAGGGCTGCTGCCTGTTCCCAGCCCTGCCGGCTTGGCGGAGCTTGCAGCTCTAGCCGCATCTACCCTGTGCGGCCGGCATCTTCACAGCGGCCGCTCCAGACGGGCCACTGCTGCCATCATTACTCCCAAGTTTCGGGGCAGAAATAAGTAGAATTTTAGTGCTGGAAAGATTCTTAGAGAATTTGATTTCTTAATAAAAATTTGACTGGCAAACTAGATATTTTACATGTAAATCTTTTAGAGAATTTATTCAGCCACAAAAATCAGTTTGTTATGTGTATATTGGCAGTTTCTAATCTGATTTTCATAATTAAATATAACTAAAATTATGAAAACGTACTTAAAAAAATAAAAGCTAGATTATACTCCTGTCTCCTAGAAGGGACAGTGCAGGTAAACCAGACTAGTGCCTTTTATCAATAATTATGTTTCATACCAAGTAATAATGTTTACCTTTTTGTTATGCCAGTAAAATTTATGACCTAAAAGTTACATGTTGTTTCTGTTTACATGGAGATATTTGATGACAGACTTATTCAGAGGTATGTTTTGTTATGGAAAAGACAATAATAAGCCAGTTGTAAAACTGGAGCCTTTTGGAAGTCTTGATTCTGCAACTTCTTTTTTTTGTGTGTGTTAGAGAACAAAACAGAATATTTGTAATAGGATTTTTTAAAAGTGTAGTATATTCTACCTAAGTAGAATGTTGAAGAAAATAGAATGCTAATGTTTGGAGAAGGTGAGCAAAATTATATTTCTATGAATGTTTAGGATATTTTGGGAATTTCTAGGAGTTCAGGCTTTTAATTCTATATTTTGGGGCTTAACGCATTTAAAAAAAAATAAAATATATATGATTTTTTTAGAGACTAGTAGAGGCCTAACATTTTGAGTTTAATAACTTTATGAGGTTTATTCTTAAATTCTGTATCAGATTTAATGTCTTTGAATTGTGTATGTAATATTTTGATGTCCTTTTGCTATTGCATTTTTAAACCAGAATTCAGTCTTTGATGTTTGCATCGTATTACTATGTGATTTGGGTAAAGACAGAGGGGAAAAACAAAAAGAGGGAAGAAGGGGGAGGGTAGAGGGAGGTTGAAGTGGTGTATGTGTGTGGGTTGTTGTATTTATGTTTTATCTTTGCTTGTTAGACAATTAGAATTGAAGTTAAACACTAGGAAATAGATGATAAGTTTATCTCTATACTACCAGGAAAATTTAACATTAGAATTAAGGCATTTAGCTAAACTAAGCCAAGATTGGAAAACTGCTGTGCTCTATGACTGTGTTTAGAAATAAAGTTTTATTGAAACACAGCTACATTCATTTTCTGTTGTGAGTGTTTTCATGCTGCAATGGGAGAGTTGAATAGTGCTACATAGACTGTATGGCTGACAAACTGAAAATATGTACCATCTGCCCCTTTATCACTAATTATAATATGGCTTATAGGAAGCTATTAGTAATTATTAGAACTAGGAAATACTCATATGATAAATCTCTCTTATCTGAATCAATAATAATACTGAGCCTCGTAGGAAAAGATTATACCAATCATCTGACACTGTAGGTGCTCCAAGCCATTTTCTCATTCTGATTCTCCTTACCTTCTTTTATGCTACTCAGCTGTTTTTTTTCTGTAGTGCTTATAAGTGTAGTGTAGTGAATATTATTACCACATAGTTTACTTATACAAAGTATTTATTATTGTCTGTCTCACATTGCTCTAATGCAAGGGAAGCATTTTTGTCTATTTTGAACAAGGATTTTTGTCATATTTACTTGTATTTTTAGGCACCTGCAACACATAGTAGCAGTTAGTATGAAATAAACCTGCCTTCTTATTAACTATATTAATCAATTTAGAAAGCATCAGCTTTTCACTTGCTGGCTATATTTTGCCAATTCAAAATGCAAATAATTTGCTGCGCTAAATTGTGTATCTTTTAATTCGTTTTCTCTGTTCTTCATTGAGCAAGTTAGTATTTTCTATTTTTAACTCCTCACTTTATCACTAGCTACATGTAGTTTTTTCTTGGGGGTGATATGTGTTTAGTAGAAGGTAGTTCAGTAATATATTTACTGAATAGCAAAACGAACACTAAGATTAAAGCTCATGCTAACTACTCTGATGGCCTTGAGGAAGTAATGCTGAGCGTTTAATCACTATTAAGTAATTAAGAGTCATTTCTCATAAAAGTTCTCTTCCTTCCAGTTATATTCATAACTGTGTTTTGGTGATAGTTGATTGCCCTGCTTACATAGTTGTAAAATTGGTAAGGAGAACAGTATTCTGCAGCCAAGTTTCCATGAGTTGATATTTCACATTCACATTCGTGACCTAAACGTGTATTCTGGCAGACAGTGAGAAAAGCCAAATGTTCTTGTAAGCAGCAAGGATTTTCTTCATGGAAAACAAAGAAGTAAAAATGTAATCCAAGCAAAACTATCATGTATATAC
Source organism: Rhinopithecus bieti (assembly GCF_001698545.2). Taxonomy (NCBI): domain Eukaryota; kingdom Metazoa; phylum Chordata; class Mammalia; order Primates; family Cercopithecidae; genus Rhinopithecus; species Rhinopithecus bieti. The sequence continues at coordinate 1,595,942 of NW_016814921.1, forward strand.
TGAATTTTATAGGTATATCTATAGAAAATTAATATTTGCTTTTATACATTTTATTACAAGTTTATTTTGTTAGGTATTATATTTGAAGTAAAAAATACAAAATTGAATACATAAAGGGAAATCAGAAAAACCCAGAAATAATAACAATTATTACCATTTTTATTTGAGCACATACACTATACCAGGCACAGCACACCGTGCTTTATGTACATAATCTGTAGCTCTCCTAACAACCCTGCAAAGTAGTACCTTTGTTTACATTTTGAAGATGAGAAAATTACTACTCAAAGAGATTAAATACCTTGCCATGATTCAGAAACTAGTAAGTATTGAAGGCAGTATAGTAAGGCAGGACTTTCTGTCTCCCCAGATACCTCATTCTTTATCCCATAGCATGTCATTTTTCTCCAGTGTTGTCATGATGTGTCACCAGGTGACTATACTTTTATCCATACTTTATTTAAAATTTTATGTGTTAGAAAACTTACACTCTAGACATTTAAAATTTAAAATTTCATAACATAGTATGCTTCTGAATAACCTGAGAGGAATGTTATACAAAAGGAAATGGCTTGCTGATTCCATGGAGTAATAAATGCCTACCTGTTTTCGTTTTGAAGTTAAAGCGATTGCTTCTGATTTTAAGCCAACATGTATTTTTTTTTTCATTTTATCTTTCTTACCTTTATAACATGTATTTGGCCTTATACAGCTGTGAAAATTGATCATACAAATTGGTTTGAGCATATGTGACCTATGAACACTTGTATTCTGACTTAGAATAGAGTTTGATATTTTCTGGGCAGCATAGAGCCATACATTTTTGGACACCCCTCGTATTTTACATTTAATAGAATGATGAAAATGATTCATTAAGCCTTTCTTTGATGAAAGACAGAAACCACAGAGCAATGAAGGTATTGGCATTTCTGATAAAGTTTATATATTAAAGTCTTACGGTAGCCTATGACAAAGAGCTTGTTTGGAAAAATTGAGAGATTCAAGTTTTGTATTTTACGTAAGTTTTGTCACTTCATCAAATGCCTCCCTTTCTTTTTTTTCTTGTTTTTGTTTTTGAGATGGAGTCTCACTCTGTCACCCAGGTTGGAGTGCAGTGGCCCAATCTCCACTCACTGCAAGCTCCGCCCCCCAGGTTCATGCCATTCTCCTGCCTCAGCCTCCCGAGTACCTGGGACTATAGGCGCTGCCTCCCTTTCTATGTCTTATCATGAATTTATTTTTTTCCCTTTAATAGTAGATCAAATATAGATAGCCAGGAAAGACTAAAAGATCAGTTATGGTAATATAGTGAAGATGTTTCCTTCATACTTAAATATTATACAAGTATTAGTTTTGTATTATACTTATTATTATTATTATTATTTTGAGACAGAGACTTGCTCGGTCGCCCAGGAGGGGGTGCAGTGGCGCGACCTCCGCTCATTGCAACCTCTGCCTTCTGGGTTCAAGCAATTCTTCCGCCTCAGCCTTCCAAGTAGCTGGGATTACAGGCGCATGCCAATTTTTGTATTTTTGTAAAGACAGAGGGTTTCATCATATTGGCCAGGCTGGTCTTGAACTCCTGACCTCAGGTGATCCGCCTGCCTCGGCCTCCCAAAGTGCTGGGATTACAGGCGTGAGCCACCACACCCGGCTATACTTATTATTTTAGAAGAACTTTATGAACACTATTAATACCAAAATATTGCCTTAAATTATTATCTATTGAATGAATGTTTGACTGGCTGACTGAAAGAATGCATGCATTCAGAACTCTGGAATCCAAAATCTTGTAGAACCTCCCTTTGAATGGAAATTACTCTTCCTTGATTTTGGAAATGTTAAATTAAAAGATAGCTTAATATTGGTATTGTTACTTTCTATAATTGTCAAAAGAAGTTATAGTGTCCTCCTAAAGACAAATAAGGAGATAAAGAAAACAAAATAATTGAGTTAAATTATTAATTTTGTTTGTTTTATGTGTTCCTGAGATCCTTGAGATTAAAATTCAAGCAGGGATGCAGTCTTCTTTTGAGTTACATGTTGAGTCTGTGACATTGGCATTCTCTATCTCAAACAGTAATGCTGCCAAAATTGTTCTTGATTTAAGGATGTGGTTTCTTTTATAGTCAGTATTTCTTAACATATCACATTTGAGTCTTGTAAAACTTAACTGCTTCCTTCTTTCACATATGAGTTTCTCTTCCATCAGAGAGAATAGTGATATGGAATCATTTTGTCTGAATGGTTGGCTAAAAGTACAAAGTGTAGAAAGTAGAAACTTAAATACAGGATAATGAATTTTTTTTTATATCTGATTCCCAAGCATTAACATTTTTTTTTCTGTTTCCACACCATAAAAGCTTCTTCCAAAAGTATCCACAGGCACAGAAGCTCTGTTTAGATTTTTCCTATGTGCTTTCTTTTCTTGATATTTTGATTTTTTTCCAAAATGAGTTTGCTGTTTAGTTTTGATGAAGTAAATATCTATATAAAATCTGAAGATTTTTATTTATTGGATTTGGAGGGTAATTTGGACATTAGATTTTAAAGGCTTATACTTAAGATGGCCATTAGTAGTTAAATCTGGTTTATAACTAATCTAGTGTAATTTAGTTAATAGAGGTCAGTGTGGAGTCATTCATATATTTATATTTCCTGTTTCATATGTTTATAAATATTTGATGAATATCATTGGCTTTTTTTCTCCAATGTGTTTGGATTCAAGGAATTAAGGGTCTGTATAAATACTTATTTTTCTGTGTGTGCATTTTCTTGTGTTTGTTTTCATTGGTTTTGAGTTTGACTTAATATACACATGTGTATTTAAAAAGATGATCTTTCCAAAAGCTTGCTTGGGATCTGTGCTAGGAGGATGATTTAGATGGATGGAGAGGGTTGCTTGCTTTACTACTTATTTTCCCAGACAAATCCATGGAAACAGGTTGCTAATAGGATAGGAGAAAACAACAAAAACAAATACAGCTTTTTGGTCTGGAACTGAATTGTATTATCTGTACTGTCAGTTAGAGCCTTTGCTCACTTACCCAGACAATCTCTACAGGGATTAAAGCTTCCTCCTGCATTAGTGATAACTTTCAGTATGCTGCAGCCTCATATCCAGTTAATAAAAAAAAAAAAAAAAAAATCTGGCTGTAAATGGTTGCAAAATCCTCACCAGTTCAACATTTAATGAGAGTGATTGTGCTGATTAATCAAACAAGATTGTCAATAATTAAAGGAATAGAGATCACTTGGATTTTATTTTTAGTTTTCATATGTAAATCCTTGCACCCCTTCCCCGAGGTTGGGCCTGATTTTGTTATGGGATCTTTGGTGTGTTGCTTTTCTGACCAGCAACCTTTGTGGCCAGTGAAGCCTTTGCCTGAGTTCTCATCCTGCATCTAGGAAGAATGAGGTACATAGACAAGTGGAGGGTGAGCAAGACAAAGAGGAGCTTTATTGAGTGTTAGAATAGCTCAGAAGAGATCTGCAGTGGGTAGCTCCTCTCTGTAGGGAGGTCATCTCGTTGAGTGTTCAACTCTCAGCAGAGAGGAGGCCGGAGTGGGTGACTCCTCTCTGCAGCCAGGTTGTCCCGACAAGTGTTCAGCTCTTAGCAGAGAGGGTAGCTCCTCTCTGCTGCTGGTCATCCTGTTGTCTGCCACTCTCAGCAGAGAGGAGGTCCTGGAGAGGGTAGACTTCTCTCTGATGCTGATCATTCTGATCTCAGCAGCTCTCAGCAGAGAGGGTAGCTCTTTTCTGCAGCCAGTCCTTCCATTGGCTCTCTGCTCTGCTCTGACTGAGTCCAGGGCTTTTATGAGCCTCAGAGGGGAGGAAGTGCATGCTGATTGGTTCATGGGACTGCAGTAAAGGCACCACAAGTCCCCACTCTGGTCTGCAGGACTGGCAGCCTGGCCCCCAGCCTAGAAGCCTTCCCTGGCCTGAAGGTGGGGCCTCGCCAGGGACCTGCCCCTTTCAGCCCAGGAACCTTTCTGTGTCCCACTGCTGCCCGTCACACCCAGGCTGCTCACACCCATGCCAAGGAGCACCCATGGGCCAGCCCAGAGCCTCACTCAGCCCCATCTTGGCCTCCCTCTCCCACTTGGCATCCATAGTCTAGAAGGGCCAAGGTAGCAGGAGCCTGGCGTGTCAGCACTGCCTGGAGAAGCACACACCCGGCCAGGCCTCAACAATGCTGGGACTGGGGAGAGGCCAGGCAGTGGGAGCAGACACCCCTGAGCCTACTGATGATGGGGGACCCTCCTGGGTACTCGAGAGCACCGGGAGGCCCAGGCCCACAGCCACAACCCAGGCGACTGCAGCTGTGCCTAGGGAGCTCTCACCCTGCCAACTCATAAGGGGCAGAGCTCCCACCAGTCCCTGGTTCTGCAGAGTATGCAGCCTTGACCGTGCCCCTTCTCTACATCTCCCACAGTGGTAGCAGGTGAGGTGCAGGTGGCACAGTGGCCCTGGCCAACCCAGCACAAACCTGATGCTCCCAGGGCTAGTCCTGTGAGTCCTAGTGGCGGCACCTTTGGCCAGGTGCTTGTGGGCTATCAGGACATGGTGGGGAGCGAGGTCGAGGCTGCATTGGAGGCTCCAAGTCCGGTAGCAAGTCCTGCCTGACTGTGCGAGGGTGGAGGTGGCACAGTCCACCTTGGGGACATGGGGCACAGGAGACTGTTGCCACTGCTGCTCTCACAGCTGCTTCTACTGTCCTGTCTACCTCCTTGCATCCTGGAGCAGGTCTCCAGGCCATCAGTGGGCTGGACTGGCATCCAAGGCCAGGATGACATTGCCACAAGTTCCCCCTGTGGACCTGGCTCTTGGTGGCGGCCTGGGGCTCCTTCTCTCGCAGCTTGAGACCCTGCCAGGGGGACACCTCTGGGAGCGGANCAACCCAGCACAAACCTGATGCTCCCAGGGCTAGTCCTGTGAGTCCTAGTGGCGGCACCTTTGGCCAGGTGCTTGTGGGCTATCAGGACATGGTGGGGAGCGAGGTCGAGGCTGCATTGGAGGCTCCAAGTCCGGTAGCAAGTCCTGCCTGACTGTGCGAGGGTGGAGGTGGCACAGTCCACCTTGGGGACATGGGGCACAGGAGACTGTTGCCACTGCTGCTCTCACAGCTGCTTCTACTGTCCTGTCTACCTCCTTGCATCCTGGAGCAGGTCTCCAGGCCATCAGTGGGCTGGACTGGCATCCAAGGCCAGGATGACATTGCCACAAGTTCCCCCTGTGGACCTGGCTCTTGGTGGCGGCCTGGGGCTCCTTCTCTCGCAGCTTGAGACCCTGCCAGGGGGACACCTCTGGGAGCGGATTGCGGGCCCCAAACCCAGTTGTCAGGAGCGCCAGGCTGGACAGTCACTCGGACGCAGGGTGAATCCTGGGGATGCAGCCTCGGTGGCCCCCGCTGAGCCTCCTGCCGAGGTGCAGTAACTTGGAGCCGCCAGCAGGGTGGGCGTGGCAGCAGAGTTGCTTGCCAGGTTTGGGAAGCTGGCGCCACCCACGCTTTCCACGCCACACCTCTGAAGTACGGCCCCAGAGTGCGTTCAGGCCCAGCCCCCTTCACTTTGTGTGCAACCGCAGCACCCCTGGGTCCAGCTCTGCCTTGGGACCCCTCCATGCCAGACCGTGCTCTTCCCCCGTCTGCAGGTAGCTCGGCCCGGCCCCACCTCAGTGGCTCCCAGGGCTGGGCTTCCAGGGCAGCAGGCCCCAGGTACCGTTCGCCTCGGAGTCCACCTAAGGATTCAGAGCTTGCACCCCGACCTGCACCCACACCCGCGCCCCACCACGGCCGGCCCCGGCTGCCAAAGTGGCAGTAACTACTTCGGATGGCCTGCTGCTGCCATCAATTTGAATGGTTTATGTTTTGCCGTCCTTGTTGAGAAGAAAAACATGGATATGTGGATGTACAGTGATGGATGCACTAGCAGCTTAAGAGTCATTTTGAAGACTTTTTTTTTTTTTTTAATTTTTTGAGACAGAGTCTTGTTCCATCCCCCAGGCTGGAGTTCAGTGGGGCAGTCGTGGCTCACTGCAGCCTTGACCTCATGGGCTCAAGCGATCTTCCTGCCTTAGCCACCCAAGTAGCTGGGACTACAAGCAGGTGCCACCACTCCTAGCTAATTTTTAATTTTTTTGTAGAGACAGTCTTGCTCTGTTGCACAAGCTGGTCTCCAACTCCCGGGCTCTCACAGTCCTCCTGGCTTGACCTCCCAAAGTGCCCCCACACCCAGGCTATTTTGAGGACATTTCCCTTTTCAGAAAAGTTATAAGTATTTTGACCCTGCATGAAAGTTTGGAATGATGGAATCATAGAAACAAAAGCAACAGAAAGCCTCAAAAGATTTTTTAAACCAAACAAAAATTATTGGAAGCAGCTTTTACCTCAAGCAGTGAATGAGCTACACAGAAAGCTGATTTTTCTTTTCTTAATGATTTCTAGTAATGGGGATTTTACAGCTTATTCTTCTCAACCTCCTTCCAGGTCAGTTTTGGTTGTTACAGCTGGAGGAATGATACTGGCATCCAGTGGGTAGAGGTCAGGGATGTTACCAGACCTCCTATAATGCACAGGAAAACCTTTCCTGTCCCACAACGAAACATTATTAGCCCAAGTAATGCTGAGATTGAGAAACCCTGCTGTAAAGTGTGGATTTTTATCTTGATGGGACTTTTTCCAAGTAGCTACATTGATGTTTACAATGCTTTATAAATAAAGGGAGATTTTGTTTTGTTTGTTTGAATTACTGATAAGTGATAAAAGAGGCTTTAGACACAGATTTTGGGATTTATAGATGCAATAAACACATAAACACTAACAGTCTTCAAAAAATGTTCATGGAGACAGTATGGTGATCTTGTGATACAGGGAAATGGAAAACATTTTATTATAGAAGAACACGAGAAATTTGTATTATTTTTTACTCTTTCATGGACATGAAATGAAACTTCTGCCTTGTAGGTGTTGGTGTTGTACAGAATTATTTCTGTATTTGTGAATTAAATCATTTAATTAAAAAAGTAATCACAATATCCAAAAATCAGTTATATGGGTAGAATATTCAAGAGCCTGAAGCTCTGGATTCACTTCCCATTTGTGACTATAGTTAATTTGTTTAATGTCCAAGCCTCAGTTAACACATCTGAAAAGTAAGGTAGTTTTTATAAACTTGTCAGATGGGCATTAGTTAATTTGTATTTGATAATTTGTATTGACACTAAACTGTTATCAGTTGTTAAAAGAACTGTTCAGTCTTTATTTGATTGCTGAACTTCAGTGTAAGGAGTAGGTGTTTCTTTGTTCATTTCATAAAGGAAGCTCTTGAACCTCCATTTTCAAGCATTGTCTGCTCAGTCACAATAATTTGCAGTGCAAGGATGTATATATAACCACACATGTATAAACACAGACACGCCTGGTGACTTGATGGTAGAGAAGTTAAGGATTTACCAAATGTGTTTACATTGCTTTTCAGAGATTGAGGTTGAGGTTTTTGGAACCTGGCATGCTGATAGGACCCATTATGGAACCATAATCATGTGGATTTAGCACATGAGATAGAGCATATAACCTATAAACATATTTAATGATACTCATCCATTGTGCTACAACAGAAACAGACATTGGAGAGTAAATGTAAATGATCTTATTCCCACTCTTAAAATTTGCAATTGATTTTATTTTTTAAATGATTATGTTGTCTGCCATACTACCCACAGTCCGTTAACTAACTGAATGCATGTTGTTGAAAAGTTCTGCTTTCTGTAAAGGAGGAGAGGGAGAAAAAAAAAAAAACAAAAACGTAGGTTGGAGTCACAAATCATAGCAAGTCACTTTCCCTTTATTTCCATGTTTAAGAAGTTGTCTCTTTGGTGGAGACAGACGAGATCTGTATTCTATCCCCACCAAAAGTCCTTAGGGTTATTTTAAAAATATATATTTTTTTAAATTAAGGGACCATCCGGGGCCACGCAACTAATATAGACAAGAAATTGGATCTCAGATGGAGGTAGAAACTGCCAAGTTTGATGATCTTTTAGAGATTGCAGTCTATAAAATAAATTGTTTCATTTATAAATGGAAGCAAAGCAATAAACTTCATGTTATTCTATATACAACTTTAATTACTGTTTCTTTCATTTTTTAAAAGATATTTTGTTAAGATGGTACTTTGAATTGGTAACATATGTATATAATTCAGAGATCAAAACTGTATAGAAAGATATACATGGTAATATCTTGTTCCGTCTACCTCTGCACCCCAACCTTGTCCTTTCCACCTTACTTTTATTAGTCTCTTGTTTCTTCTTCCAATTTTTTTAGCACAAACAAAATATATATATATGCATATGTATATATATGCTTTCAATGCCCATTGGTGTTTTCAATACCCAGTACCTATATATATATATATATGTTTTCAGTACCCATTTCTCCCAGATATATACAATGCAGGAAACTATGTATACCCTTCACTACTTTGCTTTTTTGATTTAACTGTTTCTTCAGGATCTTTTTCTCTCCGTAAATGGACATTTTCCTCATCCTTTTGAAGGATGCATGGATGAAGAACTACCATAGTTGTTCAACCAGTCCCTTATTTTATGGACTCTGAGGCTATTGGCAGTCTTTTGCCACTACTAACAGTACTACAAAGAATAATCTTGTCCAGGTGTCATTTTGTACTTGTGCAGGTTTGTTGTAAAAGTGGGATTGTTGTGTTATGGGTAAATACATTTGTAATTATGTTAGATGTTATCATATTTCCTTTTATGGTGATTCTACCATTTTTTTACTTCCACCAGTAATTTTGAATGTGTCGGGGTTTCCGGGTTGGTATCAGTAGTTAGTAGTTAATTTAAAAGGATAAGTAAACTCCAAACCACTGCTCAGTGAAATAAAAGAGGACACAAACAAATGGAGGAACATACCATGCTCATGGATAGGAAGAATCAATATTGTGAAAATGGCCATACTGCCCAGGGTAATTTATAGATTCAATACCATCCCCATTAAGCTACCAATGACCTTCTTCACAGAATTGGAAAAAACTGCTTTAAAGTTCATATGGAACCAAAAAAGACCCCACATTGCCAAGACAATCCTAAGTCAAAAGAACAAAGCTGGAGGCGTCACGCTACCTGACTTCAAACTATACTGCAAGGCTACAGTAACCAAAACAGCATGGTACTGGTACCAAAACAGAGATATAGACCAATGGAACAGAACAGAGTCCTCAGAAATAATACCACACATCTACAGCCATCTGATCTTTGACAAACCTGAGAGAAACAAGAAATGGGGAAAGGATTCCCTATTTAATAAATGGTGCTGGGAAAATTGGCTAGCCATAAGTAGAAAGCTGAAACTGGATCCTTTCCTTACTCCTTATACGAAGATTAATTCAAGATGGATTAGAGACTTAAATGTTAGACCTAATACCATAAAAACCCTAGAAGAAAATCTAGGTAGTACCATTCAGGACATAGGCATGGGCAAGGACTTCATGTCTAAAACACCAAAAGCAACGGCAGCAAAAGCCAAAATTGACAAATGGGATCTAATTAAACTAAAGAGCTTCTGCACAGCAAAAGAAACTACCATCAGAGTGAACAGGCAACCTACAGAATGGGAGAAAATTTTTGCAATCTACTCATCTGACAAAGGGCTAATATCCAGAATCTACAAAGAACTCAAACAAATATACAAGAAAAAAACAAACAACCCCATCAAAAAGTGGGCAAAGGATATGAACAGACATTTCTCAAAAGAAGACATTCATACAGCCAACAGACACATGAAAAAATGCTCATCATCACTGGCCATCAGAGAAATGCAAATCAAAACCACAATGAGATACCATCTCACACCAGTTAGAATGGCAATCATTAAAAAGTCAGGAAACAACAGGTGCTGGAGAGGATGTGGAGAAATAGGAACACTTTTACACTGTTGGTGGGATTGTAAACTAGTTCAACCATTGTGGAAAACAGTGTGGCAATTCCTCAAGGATCTAGAACTAGAAATACCATTTGACCCAGCCATCCCATTACTGGGGATATACCCAAAGGATTATAAATCATGCTGCTATAAAGACACATGCACACGTATGTTTATTGTGGCACTGTTCACAATAGCAAAGACTTGGAATCAACCCAAATGTCCATCAGTGACAGACTGGATTAAGAAAGTGTGGCACATATACACCATGAAATCCTATGCAGCCATAAAAAAGGATGAGTTCGTGTCCTTTGTAGGGATATGGATGCAGCTGGAAACCATCATTCTTAGCAAACTATCGCAAGAACAGAAAGCCAAATACCGCATGTTCTCACTCATAGGTAGGAACTGAACAATGAGATCACTTGGACACAGGAAGGGGAGCATCACACACTAGGTCCTATTGTGAGGAGGGGGTAGGGGGGAGGGATAGCATTAGGAGATATACCTAATGTAAATGACGAGTTAATGGGTGCAGCACACCAACATGGCACATGTATATATATGTAACAAACCTGCATGTTGTGCACATGTACCCTAGAACTTAAAGTATAATTTAAAAAAAAAAGGGTAAGTAAATAATCATTAAATGTTTTATATCAATTATGTTTAATGATTTTATTTTAACATAAAACGTAAATATACATTGATTTCATTTGTCTCAGGGCAAATAATTTTCTTTAAGAATAGTCTGCTCATTGGAGCTCTGTAATATCTCTTTTCTAAACCACATTGTAATAATTTCAGTGTTTGGCATCTATGAAATAAAGTGATAAGATACTCTGAGGCACTTTGAATATCCCCATTCATTTACAGCTGTTCTGCCAAACCAAATTAACAGTTGAGAGTTACTCATCTTTATTGAATCTTTCCTATTTAGGTTTCTTTTCTCAACAATAATATATTTATTTGAATCACATAATCTCAATGTCAAGTAATTGTTAAAGTAGAATTTTGGAATCAGTATTTTTTACTCATGTTTTGTTCACTGGTGAGGCACCTTGCTTATTACAGTGTCTCAACATATTAAGTGTTGAGTAAATTTTCATTGAATGGAACAGAAGGAAAAAAGGCAGTATGGAAATAGACTCAGTTGATTCTTGTTATGCACCCAAAACAAGAAAGCAAAGGTTATGAGAGCAGGAGGAGGGGGAGCATAGCAGAGGGCCAGGATATTTAACCTCCCATAGCTGAAGAGTCTAGGAAGTGACATATTTTGCTTTCCAGTCTCCTAACTTTCTCTTAGACATAAAAAATTTATATCAAATAGAGACAAGGTGGGTCCATCTTTTCCCTTCATTTTGCTGTCATTTTCAAACTTGTTTATTCTTGAAAATTATAACATGTCTTGCCAAATTGATTGGCTAGATGTGCTGCATCTTACAGAGCTTTAGACCAGTTATAATGATAAAGGTTCACTTTAGATAGTAATGTGCTAAGACCATAATTATGGGATATTTCCTTGTAGTAACCAGTAATTTTTATGTCTTCTGTATTAGTCCATTCTCACACTTGCTAATAAAGACATACCCGAGGCTGGGTAATTTATAAAGGAAAGAGGTTTAATTGACTTACAGTTCAGCATGGCTGAGCAGGCCTCAGGAAACTTACAATCATGGTGAAAGGCACCTCTTCACAGGGCCGAAGAGAGAGAATGAGTGCAAGCAGGGGTAATGCCATAAACTTACAAATCCATCAGATCTCATGAGAACTCACTGACTATCATGAGAACAGCATGGGGGAAGCTGCCCCTATGAAGAAGTTACTTCCCATGACTTGGGAATTATGGAGATTACAATTCAAGATGAGATTTGGGTGTGGACACAGCCAAACCATATCATCTTCCAAACAGAATTTATCATCAACACTGACCAGCCATTTCAGTTTTATCTTAATTATTGCAAGGACTGGTCAAGAGAACATGTTTGGAAATTAATCATCTGTGTTCAGGAAATAATTTATAACATTTAAGTTTCTCTGATGAATCATTAACATAGTTTCCATATTTAAATTTCTGCCATTGTATTTTTTGACATTGTCTATCTTCTTTCCAAATAACTTCTCAGACAAACTCTTAGAAAAAGCAGTAATAATTAAGGGCTAAAGAAAGCTTCAGTTCACTTGTGACATCATTTTATCCGTTACAATTAACCATGAAAAAATAGTTAATATTAGTTACCTAATTAAAATTAGTTAATATTAATATAATATCATTATGTGTGCTGTATCATCTATGTGGCCTGGGAAGACTGAGTTTTGGTGAGTGAGGGTTGTTACTGCAGTCACATTCTAGACACAGTCATGTGCTTCATAACCATGTTTTGGTCAACATCAGACTGCATGTACAAATGTGTCCCATAAGATTATAATGGAGCTGAAAAATTCCTATGGCTTAGTGACATTGTAACCATCATAATGTCATAACCATTATGATGTGGTAGCATAGTGCATTACTCTTGTGGCGATGCTGGTGTAAACAAACCCACTGTGCTATTAGTCATATAAAAGTATAGCACATTCCATTTGTGTAGTACATCATACTTGATAATGATAATAAACAACTGTGTTACAGGCTTATGTATTACCTATACTATACTTTTGATCATTGTAGCGTGTACTCTGCTTATAAAAAAAAATTAACTGTAAAACAGCCTCAGGCAGGTCCTCCAGGGAATATTCCAGAAAGAAGGCATTGTAAACATAGGAGATGACAGCTTCACGCATATTATTTCCCTTGAATACCTTTCAGGGAAACAAGATGTAGAGGTGGAAGACAGGGATATTGATGATCCTAATCTATGGGCCTAGGCTAATATATGTGTTTGTGTCTTAGTTTTTAGAAAAAACTTTAAAAGTAAAATAATAAAATTTAAAATAGGAAAAGCCTATAGGATAAGGATATAAAGAAGAAAATATTTTTGTGCAGCTGTATAGCATGTTGTTTTAACCTAAGCGTTGTTATAAGAGTAAAAAAGTAAAAAATAAATAAATAAAAAATTTATAAAGTAAGTTACGGATTAATTCTTGAAGAAAGAAAAGTTTTGAAATAAATTTAGTATAGTCCTATTGTACCATGTTTATTATTAAAATCTATACTAGTGTACAGTAATGTCCTGGGCCTTCACATTCACTCTTTGCTCACCCAGAGCAAAGAGTTCACTCACTGACTCACCCAGAGCAACTTCCAGTGCTGCAAGTACCCTTCCTGGTAAGTGCCCTGTACAAGTATACCATTTCTTAATCTCTTATACATTATATTTACTGTGCCTGCTCTTTGTTTAGATATGTTTAGACACACAAATACCATTGTGTTACAGTTGCCTACAGCATTGAACACAGTAACATGCTGTACAGGTTTGTAGCCTAAAAGCAACAGGCTATATCATATAGCCTAGGTAGGCTATACCATCTAGGTTTGTGCAAGTACACTCTGTGATGTTTGCACAATGACAGAATCACTTAAGGATGCATTTCTCAGAACATATCCCCATTGTTAAGTGACACATGACTGTATTTTGTTCTGTAACCTCCTTGGCCAAAGGTACTATTTTGAGTCAAATTCCATAGACCTTTTTGTTTCCTCTTGAAATATAATGAACCTTTTCCTTTTAACTTATAAAAAGATGAGTATATTCAAGACTGATTGTTTAGAAACTTTGGGCAGATTTGACTTTGTATTTTAAATTAGCTTTGTCATAAGGATATTATCACCTTATGTCTTGAAACCTTGACCCGGCACTCATTCCACTCTCCCAATTTCCCTGCTGGATTTTGTCTGATTATTTGTTGTTTTGCTGCCTCACTTATTTCCACGTATCACCCTGTAGTTTCAATATGTAAATTCAAAACTTACCCATTTTGCTATCTAGGATAATATTTAGATAATCACATCAGTGTTTGCTCAGGTTATGTTGATGAGAAAGAGATAGATTTGTTCTGAGATACGTATATTTATTTTAACTGTTCTCCACCCGAATATGCAGATACTCCTGAACTTACAATGGAGTTCCTTCCTGTTAAAGGTATCTTAAGTTGAAAATATCATAAGTCAAAAATGGATTGAAAACACATAACCTACTGAACATCATAGTTTAGCGTGGCTTACCTTATATGTGCTCAACACTTACATTAGCCTACAGTTGGGCAAAATCGCCTAACATAAAACCTGTTTTATAATAAAGTATTGAATATATTATGTAATTAATTGAACACTGTACTGAAAGTGAAAAACAGAATGGTTGTATGGGTACTCAAAGTAAGGTTTTTTCTCAACGTGTTTCACTTTCACACCATCATAAAGCTGAAAACTCCAAAGTCAAATCACTGTAAGTCAGGTACTGTTCATTACTTTTGATGTCTAATGCAGTGGTAACTAATGAAGGAAAATACCAGAAATTAACAGTGTGTTGATAAACTATTCTTTCTATTCATATGGCTACCTTTTTGCCTTTATACTAATCTCCTTTAATAAATGGAATAGAAAACTACTTTTTTTTTTGGCCATGTCATCTTTTTTTTTTGACAGCATATTAGGTTGTGTATAGTATTTGGAAATCCACATCTGCTCTTTATCCACATGTGTTTGTCCTACTTGCAGTGTAGATAAAAATGTGCTTTGTATTTTAGATTAAAATTGTATATTCTGTTTATCAATTTTCCTTTCTGAAAATTGACCTTTTAACTTTTATTTTGCAGGGAAAGCTTTTGTCAGAGGAACTTTTATTATTGTTTTCAAAAGGCAGTTGCCTCAGGAAAATCTATTTTACTTTAGTATGAAAGTGGAAAACTGACATTTAATTGCACAAGCTGTTTAAAATCATAAAATATAACTACTGCTATAAAATGTGTTCATATAAGACACTAGAAGATAATATTCAGAGCATAAAACAATGGTTGGATGTCCACAGGCAAACAACAGGGGTAGTCAAATAGTGATTAAATTCTTGATAAGTCTTGCTGCTTTTTTTCTGAAATTTTATTTAATAATATCATATAATGTTTTCCATTTGAAAAGGAAAAATATGTTATCAAGTTCCTGCCTATTTAACTTTAGAGAGAACTTAGTTTGGTTTATTAATTTAGACATGTAGTCAGTGTAGCACTTTAATCTTTAAACTTTACCACTTTAATTATTTTACAAATATAAGTTCTTAATTATCTTTTGTGTTTTTCTAGGAAATATTAGTGTTAACATCTCATATCAATTTTTTATAGCATTCAGAATATGTAGTCATGAAGAAGAATAGGCCTTACCCCAAAATATCTGGTATACTCTGCAATAAAAATAACGAGTTCTTATTGGACTCGTTTCTCTGCCTTCAGTGTCTTCCTCCACCATTTCATCTTCATTCTGTTTTAAAGTATTCTTCCTAAAGGAATGATATACTGCTAAGGAACTCCTATACAGGGACTCCTTGTTTGCCTCATCAAGTACAGCTCTTCATTCTGGCCTTTTCAGTTTGCAAAAGTTGCCCCTACCCCATACCTGACATGTATTTCATTATTTTGTGAATATGAGTTTTAAGAGGAAATTTCTTTATTATGATGTTTTTTAAAACTGAAATTACAGTGTCATGGAATAGTTAACTTGTGTCAGAGGCATTCCAAATGATTTGCTCTATAAGTGAATGAATTAACTGAAATCTAACTTCGAGTATTATACTTGTTTTAACAGTTCTTTTGCAAAGAAAATGTAACATAAAATTAAGAAATTATTATTTCTCTGGTTTTGTTTGGTGATTCTAAAACAATCACCAGGAAACATATTACTTCTCCATGAGTTCTTACCAACAGTTTTACTTTGGGTATATGAAAATGGCCTACTCTTGAGCTGAATGCTTTATTCCAG
Source organism: Rhinopithecus bieti (assembly GCF_001698545.2). Classification (NCBI taxonomy): domain Eukaryota; kingdom Metazoa; phylum Chordata; class Mammalia; order Primates; family Cercopithecidae; genus Rhinopithecus; species Rhinopithecus bieti. The sequence continues at coordinate 1,611,793 of NW_016814921.1, forward strand.
ATGTCTTCACATAAACAAAGTATGGAAAGTCTATACTTGTATGTATAGGAAGCAATGGATCAGCTTTGAAATTTTAATGAAAATGCACATAGATTTTCTAGACACATATAGAAAAATGAGAAGTCGTGGCTAGGTGGAGCCATCTCTTGGGACTGGACATCTCCAGTAGAAATTTGACTTCTAGCTAGAAAGACAGTATCAAATTTTTTTCAAATATTAATTTATCATTCTTCTTTCAGGGCTTCCAGATGAGCTTGGAAACTGATTTACAGAGATAATTAAGATCATTTGCCATGAACTTCCTTATGTATCCCCATCATTAACAAAATATAGCTTGGCTCTATTATTCTCTGCTGCTCCTTTCCTACACTGTCAGAGAAGGACGTTTTTTGCCTAAAGTTAATTGTTCCATCTAGTTTCTGTAGCTCATCTCAATTTTAAAAATTTTAGCTCCCTAGTTTCTCCTAACTGACCAAATATATTAAAAGTGAACATGTGAAGGTCACCAGTGACTACTGAACAAAATTTAATAGTTTCCTTTCTTACTGTCTTCAATTTCATAAATTTTATCCTGCTGAGTACCTGTATCTTGAAACCCTATACCCTATTAGCTATGATGACATGACAGTTTTCCCTTCTGCTGACTCTGAGTCCAGTACTCATTTGTTTCAGTGGAATTTAATAATCACCTTAATATGGAAAATATTTAAACAAACATCTGAATCCAGTTCAGCCTCTGGTTTTGTTTTTTAATTCAAAATTTGAAATCTCAATGATTTTCTCTCAATTTCTTTTTTTCTGCTCTATTACTGTTACTCTTCTGGTTATTCCTTTATTACTATCATTGCATCTTGACTCATTTCTCTGCCTTCAGTCTCCTCCTCCACCATTTCATCTTCATTCTGTTTTATAGTATTCTTCCTAAAGGAATGATATACTGCTAAGGAACATACAGGGACTCCTTGTTTGCCTCATCAAGTCCAGCTCTTCATTCTGGCTTTTTCAGTTTGCAAAAGTTGCCCCTACCCCATGCAGCATCTTACCATTATAGTATTTTCTGTTTTCACTGAACATTTACCTTTTATCTTGGCAATTATGTCTTCTGGTAGTCATGTGATATGCACGTACTATTATATATTCATTATTTTCTCCAGGCTTTTGCTTATTTTGTCTCCTCCTCTTTCATCTAAAACCATGTTCATTACTTTTCCTTGACTGCCTGTCTTAACAGCCTTTTCCGTGAAGTTTTTATTTTTGAGGTTTTGCTTAGTTTTTACTAAATTGGCTCTACAAATCTTTTTTCTCTAGCTTACTTGTATTCTGTACCACCTAGCTTAGTTCTTGATGTTCTCTAATAGTTCACCTGTTCCAGGTTTTTCCTGTCTTTCTAATTGCATGTAAATATCTTGAGGTCAGAGAGATTGATACAGTTTGGCTGTGTCCCCACCCAAATCTCATCTCAAATTGTAGTTCCCATAATCCCCACGTGTCATGGGAGGAACCCAGTGGGAGATAATTGAATCATGGGGGTGGTTACTTCCATGCTGTTCTCATGATAGTCAGTGAGTTCTCCTGAGATATGAAGGTTTTATAAGGGGCTTTTCCCCTTTCGCTCTCATTCTTCTCCTTCCTGCCACCATGTGAAGAGGGACGTGTTTGCTTACTTTTCTGAAATGATTGTAAGTTTCCTCCCTAGCCATGCCAAACTATGAGTCAATTAAACCTTTTTCCTTTATAAATTACCCAGTAGCCTTGTGTATGTCTTTATTAGCAGCATAAGAAGGAACTAATACAGAGATCAAATCATATGTTTGATAGCCCTCAGATAATAGTTATTTCATGAATTTTGCCCATTAATTAAAAATAAGACTACATGGCCAAGTGCAGTGGCCCACACCTATAATCCCAACACGTTGGGAGCCTGGGGCAGGAGGATCACTTAAGGCTAGGAGTTTGAAACCAGACTAGGAAACTTTGGGAGACCTTGTCTCTACAAAAATTTAAAAATCAGCTGTAGCCCTAGCTACTTAGGAGGTTGAAGCAGGAGGATTGCTAGCTAGATCCCAGAGGTTGAGGCCTATGGTGATCCATGATCTTGCCACTGCTCTGTAGCCTGGGTGACAGGGTGACATTCTGTCTCTAAAAATAAATAAACATAAGAGACAGAAGCTAAATATTTAAATCTCTTTAGTTTTCACAGGGAGTCAATAATGAAACCAGGATCTGAGCAGAAACAGTTATTTTAAAATGATAATATCACAGTTTTATCATATCAGTTTTTATAGTTGAAAAAATTTCACATCAGCAGAGGGCAGTCAAACCATAGTTCATTCAACTATCTTATGGGAAATTAAAATTTTCTCTGTGTTTTTCTGCTTAGGACACTAGCTATACTTTATATAATCAGTTTGTAAATACATTTCAAAGCTCTTCAGTTGGTAGGCTTATAGAATTGTATTACTCTTTAGCCAGGGAAGGTAAATAGGGTTTTTTAAAATAAATGTAAAAAAAAGGAATTAGTTTTGTTAGAACATGAAATGCTTTATTATTTGGTGTTTTTGATGGATGGCCACTTTACATAGAAATGTGTTCTTTCTGCCTCAGAAGCAGTATTTCTATTAAATTGCTTGTTATTAATTAGGCTATTTTTTATTCAAAAATACTAAGTTTTATGGAGTACCTTTATTTTCCCCTATGAACTTGAGAAAAATCAGTTTTCATTAGAGGCTATAGTATAACACTAAAATGTAGTTTGGCAAGTTTTATTGAGTTTTTCTTCCTGAACGTTTTCTTTGACTGGCTGCAAACAACTGGTGGTATGTGGTTTTAGATGTGCTCATTTTCACCTCCTCCTCCTGGAGGTTAAGCTAGTACTCATTAAGGAAGAAATACAGTTTATACTAAACAGTGTTTAACATATACTGATGTATTTCCTGTTTTGTGTTCACAATGAGAAGATTCTGAAAAACTGCCTTTGTGTAAATACTTTACTGACATACCAGACAAGTATAATCTTGTCTGCTGGTAGGCAGGAAAGAGTGATGTCCTGGAATGTTGTTGAGAAGGAAATCTCTTTGTGTTCCACAAATGATACCCCTAAACCCTTTAAGAATATAATTTTAAAATGACAGCTCTGAATTTGCTTTTCCTTCCGTTTATTAACTTTTCATGCATTTAAGTTCAGAAATGCATTTAGTTGGGGAAAAAAAAACCATTGTGTCTGAGAAAGAAGTATCTCCCTGGTAGTTTGTGGGAAATTATTGGTAGAAGTATCTCAGGTAAACATAAAAACAGATTTAATAATTATTGCTCTTTGTTTTCTTAGTTTAAACTTTTTTTGATACTTGAGTCAGGCTTTTGATAATTCTCTACAGGCTTAAAAAAATGCAGCGTCTCCAGCAACCATCCAAAACATCTACCCAAGAAGTAATTTGGGGAGATTGTTGTTAGAACACAAATATTTTTTTAAAGTTAGAGTTGGAGTTTTTAAATTTTATTATTTAATATGAGTCATTAAGACATATGAAAAGCTGTTGTGTAGTGTTAATGTTGAATATTCTAGTGAATGGATTTTTATATATTTAATTATGATAGCTAAGAGTTCACTTAAAATTATACTGATGTTTCTGTTCAGTGACTGAAAAAAAAAATGGTTATGGTTAAACCCTTAAATAATTGGCAAAACAGACATCACAGATTAGACCTGTGTGTGATTATTGGGTCAGTGGTTCTTTTTCTTCTTCTTCTTTAGTACTCCCATCATTATTACTTACAGTGATTTTCTACTTCAGCTCTCACTCTAAAACCCAGCAAAATGGAGAATTATCTGTATGAATCTCCAAATACAAGGTTTCAAATGCTTGTTGATAATTTTCAAACTTTAGAAAAGTATTATATGCTTTTTTTGATCTTGTAGTTCTTATATTGTTAATGTATGTCATGTATTGTATCCTTTGTTAAAGTATTTGCTTAAAAATATGTGGGACATTATCCTTTATATAGACCTGTTTTCATAAATCTGCTGTGATGAATTCTGAAATATGGAGGCTACTGCATTTTCAATTAAAAATCTTAAAGGGAATACTTTAAGACAAAAGAGCTAAGTAATTCAAACAAGTATTAACTAATATGGTGGTTTCATGGTATCAGAAACTCAGATTACTTCTGTGCTATCCCTTAGGCCACATGGTAAAAAGTATCTCACTGTCACAATTGTTGGGTTCTCATTCAGATCAACAAGAATTAGGAGATGAGGTAATAGCTCATTCCTGCCGTTTAAGAGCATAACCTATAAATTGCAGCTATCATTTACATCCCATTGGCTAATCTTAGCTACAAGGTAATATTCAGCTGCAAGAGAGGCTGTAAAATAAATATGTTCTCTATTTTGAGGGGCTGGGATTTAAATTTGGCTTTAATTCAGACATTTCATTACTAAAGAGAAAATCTAACAGTCTCCGCGATTATCTGTTAGCACCATCAGCTGTCATTGTCCACTCCTTCCTCTTTGAAACACTCTTCTTTGTTTTAATGACACAGTAATACCTAATTTTTCTTCTATTTCTTTGTCCTCCTTGACTGCTTTACATATTTATTCTGGTCTGCCTAGCCACAAAGTGTTGCAGTTTGTCAAGGCTGGGCACAGGACCCCTCTTCTTTCATCCACATCCATGACTTCAGTTGTCAGCTGTGATTCAGCGCCTAATTCAGCTCAGATCTTTGCTCTGACCAATTCAACTGTCTACTTAACATGTCTCAAAGGCACTTGCAGTTCAACATGGTTTTAAATTTTGTTCTAAATTATATATATAATTATATAATCTTAATTTTATGAAGTAAATTATATTGCCATCCTTGATTGTACACATGAGAAACTGAAACACAGATGGTTAAGAAACTTGACCAGCATAGCTGGTAACTGGTGTACAGTTATGTGAGGTTTTTTTGTTGTTGTTTTGTTTTTGAGATAGGGTCTTACGCTGTTGCCCAGACTGAAGAGCAGTGGTGCGATCATAGCTCACTGCAACCTCAAACTCCTGGGCTCAAACCATCCTCCCACCTCAGTCTCCCAAGTAGCAGGGACTATAGGTGCAGGCCACAATGCCCAGCTAATACTTTTTTTAAAATTTATGTAGATACGGGGTATTGCTATATTGCTGAGGCTGGTCCCAAACTCCTGGCTTCAAGCAGTCCTTTCACCTCAGCCTCCCAAAGTACTGAGATGACAGGCGTGAGGCATGGTGCCACGTTCAATTCTGTTAGTTTTGATAAATTCATAGAATTGGGTAACCACCAACACAATCACAATGTAAAATAATGTGTTTACTCCAAAAATTTCTTCTTGCAGACACCACTGCTGGGATGTCTTCTTTCCACCACTGACCCCTGGCAACTACTGATCTGTCCTATAGTTTTGCCATTTTCCAAACGTCATGTAAATGTAATTGTGCACATGTCATCTTTGAGTATAACCTCTTTTATTTCACATGTTTTCGAGATTCATCTGTGTTACTGTATCAGTAGTTTGTTCCTTTTTCTATTATTGGGTATTATTCCACTATATAGATGCACTACAGTTTATTTATACATAATAAACAATAAAGGACATTTTAGATTGTTTCCAGTTTTTGCTATGAAGAATGCTGCAGTACACATTCACAGACTGGTTTTTGTGTGAACAAAAATTCTTGTATCTAATATGATTCTAGGAGTGGGTTTACTGAATCATAGGGTAATTAACTGTATGCTTAATTTTATATAAACTGCCCTATTACTTTCCAGATTGCCTGAACTATATTCCCACCAGCAATATATGAGCATTCCAGGTGCCCTGCATACTTGCTAGTGCTTGTTATTGTCAGTTTTTTTTTCTTTAGTTTTAATCATTCTGTTAGTTATATGGTATTATCTTATTGTGGTTTTAATCTGCATTTCTCTTATTACTAGCAATATCAGACATCTCTTCATGTGCTTATTTGTAATTTGAACATTTTGTTTGGTGAAATGTTTTCTTTTGATCAATTTTTACCCTTTCAATGGGTTGTTTTCTTCTTTACATATTCTGGATCAAAATCTTTTATCAAACATATTACAAACATTATTCTCTTAATCTGTAGTTTGTCTTTTCTTTTTCATAACAGTGTAGTTCACAGAGCAAAAATTTATAATTTTGAAGAAGTACAATTTCCTTTTTTAAAATCAACTCTTTGCTTATATATAATGTGTCCTATGGGGTTTTTTAAGATTATTTTTTTATTGTGGTAAAAAAGCATATAACATAAAAGATGCCATCTTAACTGTTTCTTTTTCTTTTCTATCTTAGCAGTTTCTAAGTGTACAGTTTAGTAGTACTAAGTATATTCACATTGTTGCATAGCCTCCAAAACTTTTTCATCATGGAAAACAGAAAATCTATGCCCATTAAACAACTCTGCATTACCTCTTCCGCCCAATCCCTGGCAAGCACCATTCTACTTTATTTCTATGAATTTGACTGCTCTGGATACCTCATATAAGTGGAATTATGCAGTATGTGTCTTTTGTAACTGGCTTATTTTAATTTAGCATAATGTCCTCAAGATTATTCCGTGTTATATAATGTATCAGAATTTCTTTTTTAAGGCTGAATATTTTATCGTATGTATACACTGCATCTTGTTATCCATTCATCTGTAGATGGACAGTTAAGTTGCATCCACCTCTTGGCCTATTATGAATAGTGCTATTACAAACATGGTGTGTGAATATCTGTTTGAGATCCTGCTTTCAGTTTTTTGGATATACACTCAGAAGTGAAGTTGCTAGATCATATAGTATTTCTATTTTTAATGTTTTGAGGAACTGCCATACTATTTTCCACAGCAGCTGCACCATTTTATATTCATATCAATAGTGGGAACAAGGTTTTAAATTTCTCATTCTTTTGTCTTTTTTGATAGTATGTATCCTAATGGGTATAAGGTGACACGCATTGTGATTATGATCTGTACTTCCCTAATGATTAGTGATTTTCACCATATTTTCATGTGCTTCTTGGCCTTTTCCCTCCAGCTGTATCGAAGTATGATTGACAAATAAAAATTGCATATATTTAGAGTGTACAACATGATGTTTATATACATAGACACATATACATTGTTATTAACCATAGTCACCACCATGCTCTACATTAGGTCTCTAATACTTACTCATCTTGTGGCTGAGGGTTTGTACCCTTTGACTAATATCCCACTTTTCCCAACCCTTAGGTCTTAACCATTCTATTCTCTGTTAATAGGAGTTCAACTGTTTTTTAGATTCCACATATAAGTGAGATCATGTAGTATTTGTCTTTCTGTGTTTGTCTTATTTCACTTAGCATGATGTTTTCAGGGTTCATCCATGTTGTTGCAAATGGCAAGATTTCCTTCTTTTTTATGGCAGAATTATATTGGGGCGTGTGGGTGTGTGTACACATATATGTACATTCACAATAGCCAAGATATGGAAACAACCTGTGTTCATTGATAATGGATAAAGAAAACATTATGTATGTACATATAAATATATGTGCATATATATTTGCGTGTGTACACACACATCACATTTTCTTTATTCATTCTCTGTCAATGGACACACGTTGTTTCCATAACTTGGCCATTGTGAATAATGCTGCAATGAACGTGGAAGTGAAGGCATCTCTTCCGCATAATGATTTCAGTCCTTTGTGTATACATTGCCAACCTAAATAGCAGGCAGAGAGAGGTTCTCCAAAGATAATGGGTTTGTTCAAGACTGTGGAGAGAATTTGCAGATCTGGGATACGCAGCCTATGGGGACCATAGGCATATCCAAAGAGGTTCAGGCAAGGGGATGCTTTTAAAGGTAAAGGAGAAAAGTAGTATATTTTGAAACAACTACAACATTGGTTACAGGGACTTATCACTGGAGCTGACACCAGTTTTTTTAGTGGAAAGTGTGTCAGGCAAGTGTTCTTGTACATCTGGCTAGCTGTTCTTGTGACTCCTGTAACAATCTGCAGTTTAGAAAGTTGTGGTTACAGGCATATGCGCCTAAGAGTCCTTCATACAGTCTCTGTTATAGTTCCTATCATAGTCGTGTGTGTGTGTGTGTCCTCCCTTCTTAAACTCCTAGCTTTATTTATATATATTTTTTATTCGAGTTTGACACAGGTGACTTCATTTTGATTCTGATACTTTTTACAATACCCAGTAGTGGGATTGCTGAATCATATGGTGATTCTATTTTTAGTTTTTTGAGTAACCTAGATACTGTTTTCTTAAATGGCTATACTAATTTACAATATCACTTCATATTGTTTTCTTAAATGGCTATACTAATTTACAATATCACTAACAGTAGATAAAGATTCCCTAGTTTTCACATCCTTGCCAACACTTACTGTCTTTCATCTTTCTGATGGCCAGTCTGACAGTTGTGAGGTGACATCTCATTGTGGTTTTAATTTGCATATCTCTCATTATTAAATATATTGAGCACTTCTTCATGTATTTGTTGGGCTTTTGTGTATCTTTTGAGAAATGTGTATTCAAGTTCTTTCCAGTTTTTAATAGGGTTATTTGTTTTCTTGAGTAGTTTGAGTTCCTTGTATATTTTAGATATTAGCTCTTTATTAGATGTATGATTTGCATATGTTTCTCCCAGTCTGTGGTTTTCCTCTTCACTCTATTGTTTCCTTGCTGTACAGAAGCTTTTTAGTTTAATGCAGTTTCATTTGTTTATTTTTGCTTTCATTGCCTGTACCTTTGAGGTTATATCCAAGAAATCTCTGTGGAGCTTTTTCTCTTAGGTTTTCTTCTAGTAGTTTTATTTTCAGGTCTTATGCTTAAGTCTTCAATTCATTTTGAATTGATTCATGTGTAAGGGGCAAGAAAAAGGTCCATTTTTATTCTATATGTGGATATTCATTTTGCTCAACATCATTTTTTGTAGAGACTGTCCTTTCCGCATTGTATATTCTTGGCACCTTCATCAAAAGTCAATTGACTGTAGACATGTGGATTTATTTCTGGTCTCTCTGTCCTATTCCATTTGTTGATGTGTCTCTTTTGATGCCAGTGCTATGGCTTTGCAATATATTTTATAATCTGTGTGATGCTTCCAGCTTTGTTCTTTTTGGTCAAGATTGTTTTGACTATTCTGGACCTTGGTGATTCCGTATGAATTTTGGGATTTTTTTTTTTTTTTTTTTGCAAAGGATCATAAGAAACTACTATGGACAATTATATATCAACAAATCATATAACCTAGAAAAATGGATAGAAACATTTAATATAACAAAACTGAATCAAGAGATTGGAAATCTGAACAGACCAATAATAAGTAAGGAGATTGATTCAGTAAGTAGAAGTCTGTCATCAATGGAAAGCCCAGAACCACATGACTTTATGACTGAATTCTACCACACATTTAAAGAAGGGTTAATACCAATCCTTCTCAAACTCTTCTGAAAAATTGAAGAGGAGGGAATACCTCCAGATTCATTTTATGAGGCCAGAATCACCCTGTTACCAAAGCCAGACAAAGACATTATGAAACAAAACTACAGGACTGTATTCCTGATGATCATTGATGTAAAAATTCTCAACAAAATACTAACAAACCATAGTCAATAATACATTATAAGGATCATTTACCAGTAGATCAAGTGGGATTTATTCCTGGAATGTAGATTGCTTCAACATATGCAAATCAATAAATCTGATTTACCATATTAACAGAATGAAGGACAAAAACTACATGATCATCTTAATAGATGCAGAAAAAGCCTTTAACAAAATTCAACATCCTATCATGATTAAAAATCTCTTTAACAAATTAGGTACAGAAGGAATTTTCCTCTACACAGTAAAGGCCATATATGGCAAGTCTACAGCTAACAGCATACTCAATAATGAAGAGTTAAAGGCTTTTTGTTCTAATATTATGAACAATACAAGGATGCTTACCTACTCTCACCATTTCTTTTGAACATAGTTCTGGCCAGAAGTCCTAGCCAGAGCAATTAGACAAGAGAAAGAAATAAAAGGCATTCTAATAGGAAAGAATGAAGGGAAATTATCTTTGTTTGCTGACTACCTGATCTTATATAGTTATACCTCTGTATCTGTGCGTTCTGCATCTTTGGATTCAACCAACCATGGATTGAAAATACTCAGAAAAAAATTGATAGTTATGCCTGCTGAATATTTGCAGACTGCTTGTCACTCTTCATCAAACAATATAGTATAACTGTTTACATAGCATTTACATGTATTAGGTATTTTAAGTAATCTAGTGATGATTTAAAGTATATGGGATAGGCATAGGTAATATGCAAATACTATGCCATTTTATATAAAGGATTTGAGCATCCATGGAGTTTGGTATCCTCAAGGTTGCTTTGAACCAATCCCTCATAGATACCGAGGGACAGCTATATATAGAAAATCCTAAAGACTCCACCCAAAACTGCTAGAATTCATAAACTCAATAAAGTTGCAGGATACAAAATCAACCTACAGAAACCAGTGGCGTTTTTTTTACACTAACAACAAACTGAAAAAAATTAAGAAAACAATCTCATTTACAATAGTTTGAAAAAATAAGTAAAATAATTAGGACTAAACAATCAAGTAAGTAAAAGATTTGTAATTTCCCAATATTTGGAAATTTTTCAGTAACTCAGTGTCTTTAGTAATTTCATCATTCTAGTAAGAGAACATGCTTTGTATGATTTTAATCTTTACATTTATTAGGTTATGTTTTATGATCACCCACGATATGGTCCTAACTTGTTGACTATTCTGTGTGCTCTTTTAAAGAATGTAGTCTGTTGGCCGGGTGCGGTGGCTCATGCCTGTAATCCCAGCACTTTGGGAGTCTGAGTCAGGCAGATCACCTGAGGTCGGGAGTTCAAGACCAGCCTGACCAACATGGAGAAACCCGGTCTCTAATAAAAATACAAAATTAGGCCAGGCGGGGTGGCTCACGCCTGTAATCTCAGCAGTTTGGGAGGCCGAGGCAGGCGGATCACGAGGTCAGGAGATCGAGACCATCCTGGCTAACAGTGAAACCCCTTCTCTACTAAAAAAAAAAATACAAAAAATTAGTCGGGTGTGGTGGCATACGCCTGTAGTCCCAGCTACTGGGGAGGCTGAGGCAGGAGAATGGCGTGAACCAGGGAGGCGGAGCTTGCAGTGAGCCGAGATCGCACCACTGCACTTCAGCCTGGGCAACAAAAGCAAAACTCCCTCTCCAAAAAAAAAAAACCCCCCCCAAAAAAAAAAAAAAAAAAAAAAAAAAAAATTAGCTGGGCGTGGTGGCACATGCCTATAATCCTAGCTGCTTGGGAGACTGAGACAGAAGTATGGCTTGAATCCAGGAGGCAGAGGTTGCAGTGAGCCGAGATCATACCACTACACGCCAGCCTGGGCAACAAAAGCGAAACTCCGTCTCAAAAAATAATAATAATAATAATGTAGTCTGTTGTTGGGTGCAGTGTTTTATAGAGGTCATTTAGTCAGTGGTCCCCAACCTTTTTGGCACCAGGGACTGGTTTTGTGAAAGACAGTTTTTCCACAGACGTGGGGTGGGGGTTGGTTTGGGGNAAAAAAAAAAATTAGCTGGGCGTGGTGGCACATGCCTATAATCCTAGCTGCTTGGGAGACTGAGACAGAAGTATGGCTTGAATCCAGGAGGCAGAGGTTGCAGTGAGCCGAGATCATACCACTACACGCCAGCCTGGGCAACAAAAGCGAAACTCCGTCTCAAAAAATAATAATAATAATAATGTAGTCTGTTGTTGGGTGCAGTGTTTTATAGAGGTCATTTAGTCAGTGGTCCCCAACCTTTTGGCACCAGGGACTGGTTTTGTGAAAGACAGTTTTTCCACAGACGTGGGGTGGGGGTTGGTTTGGGGATGAAACTATTTCACCTCAGATCAGGCATTAGATTCTCATAAGGAGCGCACAACCTAGATACCTTGCACGCATAGTTCACAGTAGGGTACGCGCTTCTATGAGAATCTAACGGTGCAGCTGATCAGGCAGTAATGCTTGCTTGCTTGTCTGCTGCTCACCGTCTGCTGTGCGGACCAGTTCTTAACAGGCTGCAGTCTGGTACTGATCCAGCCCAGGGATTGATGACCCCTGATTTAGGTCACTTTGGTTGATTATGCTATTCATGTCTTTGATATTCTTGAAGAATTTCTGTTTGGTCTATTCTTTTGATTCCTGAGAAAGAAATGATGAAGTCTCCAAGTGGAATTGTGGATTTCTCTATTTCTCCTTTCATTTTCTTCAGCTTTGCTTCATCTGTGTTGAAGCTCTGTTCTTAGATGCATACACATTTATCATGTGTTGCGCCCTCTACATTTCTTGGTAATTTTTGTATTCTGACGTCTGACTTCCTCAGATTTTAACACGGTCAATCCACTTTTCTTTTGCTGGTGATCACATGGTATCGTTTTACATTCTTTTAACATGTATGTATTATTTTATTACAGTTGACTTTCATATAGATAGCCTTCAATTTGTATCTTTGCTGTACAATCTAACAATCAGATTTCTTAAAGTTGTGTTTATACCATTTAGTATAAATTTCCATATGTTTGGGCTTATGTCTGTGACTTTACTGTTTGCTGTTTGCTTCTGTTTTTCATTCTTCAGTTTTCCTTTTTCTGCCTTTTGAATTATTGGAATATTTTTTATTACTTTAATTCATTTACTGGCATTTTAAAATTTCTTTATGTATTGTTTTGTTTGTTGCTCTAGTAATTACAATATTCACGTCTGAGTTTTCACAGACCTACTTAGAGTTAATACTTTATCACTTGAAGTTTCTATACATTAGTATAGAACCCTTACAATGATCTAGGTCAAGAAGATAGGGAAAATGGATATTTGATGACAGCTAGGTGTCTGCCACAAAAGACAACATTAAGTTGCCTTTTAGCCCACACTTCTCTTAATCTTTTCTGTACTACTGGTTATGCATCCATTATTTGTTTTGTTCTATATTACTTTCAGCCTGTAGTGTGCAATTATGTGGAAAATAATGTTATGTCCATGCCTCCTTTCTTGGGATATTTCCTAAATTCAATATGAGATTGTTGATGTAGATAAGAAAACTGACTTGCAAAGAGGTTTCATTGCCCCAGGTAACACAGCTAAGTGGCAGAGCTGCAATTTGTACTCTGAGTCTGGTTTTGGGGTCTGCACATTTGACCACAGTGCTACTGCCTGTATTTTACTTAAGACAATGATTATGTTTATGACAAATCTCTTACTCTTTTAAATATGTATGACTTCTAAATTTATACATTCTTTGAGTGTTCTAATTTCATTGTCATAAAAGCTTACTATTTTCTCATTTTTAAAACATCTTGGGTACTTCTTAAGACAGTTCTTAAATTTATTCCAGAAATTTTAAACATTTTTGATATTGTTGAAATAGTTTTGGCATCAAAACGATTTGTGATTCCCACATAATTGCAGTTAAATTTTTTTCAGTATAATTTAAAAAATACCTTATGGGAAAATACTACTGTGAACTGTGAATTGTGTAACACTTTAATTTCCTATTTTTTGTAATCATAACAGCATATACTTAACATTTAAAAAAAATTTTCAAAACAAATTTATTCATTTTTTTAAGATAGTACTTGGTATTTATAGGTCTTCAAGCCCAGGAGCCTACAACCCACAGACTGGGAACCATATTTTATACTATTAGTGAATAATAATAACAAAAGTAAGATTTACATTTTTTCTTAGGCTACCAGAGTTGAATAAATTCAAATTTAGAAACACATATAAATGTGTATGTATAAAATATATGTATATCAAAGAACTAGAATTTTTATCAGATTCAAACCTTACCAGTGAAATGGGAATGCTCTTTACATTATCCACCTAAAATGTTCCTATTAACCTTGTGGTTTTGAGAAGTATTTAAATTTTGGAATTTTTAATAGTTGTCTGCTTCTTCTGTAACTTTGATTATATTATAGCTTTTATTGAATGAGGAGATAAAACAGATGTAAATATTAAGACAAAAGCTTGATGCCTATGAAACAAATTATTTACAAATACATAGAGTGAAAATACGTTAAAAGCCTTTGAATTTGGCAACTTTCTCTTTGCATTCCCTTTCCTGATTCTCTAGTAATCACTGTCTTGTTCCTAATGAACTAGTACTCAAAGGTTATTCAGAAAGATTCATTAAAACCAGTAGAGAAATAATTCTACAGACTTCCTTTAACCAACCTGTAGTTTTGTTTTCTTTCTTAATAGCCTTGGGCTTCAGACACAACCATCTTTTATTTATTATTTTCTTTCTTTCTGGAATTAATAAAACTTTTAAAGATTTGATGAAAATCAGCACCAATATTTGAAGATTAAAACTTGATCTATTCTGGCAGTTAGAATTTGATTTGGAAAAGCTGCAGTAATCACTTAAATTCCTAGTTTACAAATGTAGTAATTAAAGAATATACTTCAGTGGCAGTTTAACTTATATTGAGTGGAATTAAGATACTCAAGTAAGGCCAGGCGCGGTGGCTCAGTCTGTATCCCAGCACTTTGGGAGGCCTGAGACGGGCGGATCACAAGGTCAGGAGATCGAGAACCATCTGGCTATGACATGGTGAATACCCGGTCTCTACTAAAAAATACAAAAACTAGCCGGGCGAGGTGGCGGCCGCCTGTAGTCCCAGCTACTCGGGGAGGCATGAGGCAGGAGAAGCCGTAAAAAACCCGGGAGGCGGCTTTGCAGTGAGCTGAGATCCGGCCTACTGCAGTCAGCCTGGGCGACGACAGAGTGAGACTGCCGTCTCAAAAAAAAAAAAAAAAAAGATACTCAGTAAGTTTCAGGTATTAGACTGATAAAGCAATACCTGGATTAATGACTAGTCATTATGAGGTGAACTTTTATCTTTCATTGAAAGTCAAAACTTAGGTTGCATTACATGCTCTACAAAAATTGGCACATTATTACATTATGGTTTGGCCATAAATAGGAGCAATTTTGGGAATCATTTATTTTGTGAATGGTTACTGATTTTCTGAATCATTCAAGTTCTACATTCTATTAAATTTTATAAGCTTATTATTTAATATGAGCTTTTTGCTGTTCTCAAAATGATAACTGTTATTTTTCAGTTGCAGCAGAGAAATAGGTTTCCAGGATAAAACAAATTGTTCAGGTATTCAAGGAGCCCTCAGGAGTAGGCAAATATCAATAGATAGGTCACTGTGAGATCAAGGAATTTAATCTTTTCTTTGGCATACCATAGTGCTTGAAGGCTAAAATTTTGGTAACTGTTTCAGGAAAAGAAATATTGTACTACATTTCCTTTCTTTTCTTCAATCCTGTTATGTAAAGTAAACCTGTTTTCAGAACATTTAGCCTTTAGTTGAGTAAATGACAGGTAGGAAATTAAGCTGTTGATACAGGAGAATGACTAAGTGAGAGAATCCATCCTTTGTCAACCACTCTTATTATTATTTTTTAAATTGAATCTGCTTTCAGTTTCAGTAGTTGGGAGTGCTAGATGTACATAGCTTAATGGATTTTGTGCTTAAAATTCTGGTTGTCTTCTTTTACTTACAATTCAACATCACAATAGAAAATAATGCAAATGGCCTTCTAAATGATTGCTATATGATGATGTGTTAGGCTTATTTATTGAGTCAGTGCTTCACACCTGTTCTGTGTCATAACACCGCCCTTAGAGGATAAGAGTTTTTTTCATTTTTTTATTAAACGATTCTTTCATGTAATGACACAGGCATTATAAATCTCTCAATTGAAAAATACTGAATTAAATTTGCTTCTTATTTAAATCTACTTAAGAGTAACCCTTTGTATACTTGTTTTTTAAAGTGGATTGCTGATTATCACATTGCTGTATGTGTATTTCCATTTTTTAAACTTAGACAAGATACTAATTTTGATATTCATGGTAATAAGAATAATCAACATTATGTAACATTATTTTCACAATATGAAGTTTACTGAAAACAAATCTAAAATTTTACATTTAAGTTCACTAAAGTAACACGTATAAGATGAGAAAGATTTTGCTTGTTTGGTGGTACATGGAAATTTGACCCCACCTTGAACATAAGTTAACATTGTCATGAAACTACTAAAAAAAACTCATGTCATTTTAGCCTACGTTAGTTATAGCCTCTAGATTGCATAACTAATAGCTTCATAGTATTCTGTCCTGGTGAGATCACATCTAGAATATAATACACAATTTTGAGATTTCATGATTTGCAAATAATTTTGGACATAACAGGCAAGAACCACAGCATATTTTTTACCATGGATAATAGAATGTAAAATAGTTACTGTTTTTATGTGTTTTAAAGTCTCTCCTCTAGAAAAGACAGGATTTTAAAAGAAAGTTTCTGGCAAAACAAAAGAATAACTTTGTGGTGAATTGGAATTTTCCACTAGGGGACTTGCTTGGTCTGGTAGGCATTGATCTCCCAGTTATTCTGGGTGCTTTTAAAAATTATGTTACATTTCTGCTGCATTGACTAGGAAGTTAAGATTAGCCAGGCATGGTGGCATGCACCTGTAGTCCCAGCTTCTCAAGAGACTGAGGCAGAAGAATCACTTGAACCCAGAGGCGGAGGTTGCAGTGAGCCAAAATTGCCCCACTGCACTCCAGCCTGGGCGACAGAGCGAGACTCTGTCTCAAAAAAAAAAAAAAACAAAACAAAACAGTGTTACTCTATAGTGTACTGTGTTATCAGATTTATTTTGCCCACCTGTAGGCTAATGTAAGTATTCTGAGCATGTTTAAGGTAGGCTGGGCTAAGCTAAGATGTGCAGTAGGGTAGATGTGTTAAATATTTTTTTGATTTCGTATTTTTAACTTGGTGGGTTTATCAGAACAGAACTCCATTGTAAGTAAAGGGTCGATCTGCACCTTTGGAGAAACATCTGTACAAGTTTTTTGCCCACTTTTGAATTGGGTTGTTTTTTGTTTGTTGTTGTTGGGTTTTAGGTGTTCTCTATATATTCTGGATATTAATCCCTTATCAGACACATGATTTGCAAACATTTTCTTTCATTCTGTGGGTTGCCTTTTTACTCACTTTGCATTTTTTTGTAGCAAACGTGACTCCTCCTAAACGGGGTGATATATGTATTTTAAGACCATTTCTTGGCAGTATTGTCCTTAGAGCTTTAGGTTGACTATTTGAATTCGTATGGTCTTTGACTCATCTCATCATCTTAAACTCCTTGACGTTTTCCTCCTTTCTTTAATGTTATATAGACAAAACTGGGACAGCTGACAGTGAATATAAGGTTATATTTTGCAAAGAATTTAGCAAGAGAGGTTGGCTATTTGGCATTAAATATCTGTATCACTGTGAAGTTTTTAATTACTTTTAGATACTAATTATCACTGAACATGTCCTAGAACAATACTTTATTACATAGAGTTACTCATTTGTGGAATGTAGGAATGAATGTATGTATGTATGCATATAAGTACACATGCATGTGGCCTTGGTAGTTACTACAGTGCTATACATAGATGTAAAGTCTTCCACAGGCTTGGGTAGACAGCAGTCATGTTTTATTCATGGCCTAGTCTAGCATGGTTCCTGGTACTCTTAAGTCTTGGTGAATGTTTGTCATAGAAATAAATATACTTAATTTAGAAAGCATCAGAAAAACTAACATTTGGATAAAGCAGATATAATTTTGTATTATATATGTGAGTAATTTTCTTTCATTTTTAAATTGTCATATTTCCAAGGAATCTATTCATTGTTGATTTCATGTCCCTCTTAAACAATTTGAGATACGTTAACTTTGGTAATATGTCATAGACTTCACTTCATTCTGTGGCCTTTAATTTAAGAAAATGGTAGTTCTTTTCTTAAGAAATGGTAGATGCTCTCTCAGGGTTAATCTCCCAACAGCTGGAAAAAAGCACTTCTTTACATAATACAGGATTGCATAACTACTTTTCTTTGTTTTCCCTTAAAATAATCTACAGTATACATGGATCTTAAAATAGGAATGATAACTCTTGTAGAAATACTAGAGGATCACAAGAGATAATTTATACGAATCATTTGGCTTACAATCTGTTGTAAAGTGATTCCTTGAGACACAATAGCTATTACAGGGTGAGCATTCTAAGTTGGAAAATTCAAGACCTGAAATGCTCCAAAATTTGAAACTTTTGAGTTCCAACATAATGCTTGAAGGAAATGCTCACTGGAGCATTTAGGATTTTGGATTTTAAGGTTTGGGGCAATCAATCCTAAAGCAGTAAGTATATATGATGCAAATATTATAAAATCCAAAAAAAGTCTAAAATCTGAAACACTCTGGTTCCAAGCAATTCAGATAAGGAGTATTCAACCTGTATTATTAGTTTTTCCAGAAAAAAAAAAAAATTACAATATCGAAGATACATACCTGACTTTAGCACTAAAATTTTAAGTTGTTGTACCTTCGATTGCTTTATTTTCCCTTT
Source organism: Rhinopithecus bieti (assembly GCF_001698545.2). Taxonomy (NCBI): domain Eukaryota; kingdom Metazoa; phylum Chordata; class Mammalia; order Primates; family Cercopithecidae; genus Rhinopithecus; species Rhinopithecus bieti. Next base: position 1,630,307 of record NW_016814921.1, read on the forward strand.
CAATTCTAATGTTAAAAAATTTAATCCTGTTTTACAAAATATTTCAGCAATTTTTCAGCAGTCATCGCTATTACATTAACTACAAATAATCCTTTGGGAGACCTGTCAACATCTACTTTCTCTTTCACAATTTGATAGTTAATGTATGTCACATCTATGCCTTTCTTTCTAGAGAATTCCGAATTTGCAATGGTTGATGTATATATGGCTCTCATCCATTGTCAGTAACCCACCTTCTTATGAGCTTTTCCACTTTTCTAGCAAATACCTAAGTAGAGTATTTGTGCTGATATAGGTACCAGAGTTTAAAGAAGGCATGACTTAAGTGTTACTAAGAGTAAATAAGGAGAAATTAGGTTAATAAATTGGCATTTTATACTAATGAAGTTAGTCTGCAATCTATGGAAACATGAAGAATAGAATGTAATGCTTTGCATTTCTCGGTGGATGAATGATTTTAAAATGTCATACATGGGGAGAAAATAAAATACTCCTGAACCCAAAGCTTGACTTCATTCAGGGATATGCATAAACTTTTCTTTTTCTTTTTCCTTTAACCTGAAAGGACATTTAGAAAGCTAAATCTGTTTTTCCTTCTTTTCAGTCAGAAAGTCAGGCCTCACCAGAAACAGACTACTGATGTTTTGTAAGGAGTATATAATGTTTTCGTCATAATGCTATATAATGTTTTCATCGTTGTATTTGTTAGCCCAGACTTTTTATTTAGTACTAGGAAGTATTCCCACAGATGTTGAGTGAGTGGATGAATGAATTAACTTGTGTGGTATACCTGGGGAAAAGGCAGTAAATGGGTAGAAAAACTCAAAAATAATCTACACCTATGGGATTGACAACTTTTCCAGTTGCTCTAGGAATTATTGTAATCATTTTCTTTCTATTATACTCTCTTGTAGACCTGATGGAAGTTTTGAAAAGAGCATGATCTCATTGTTTAGCTCTATATATCTGTTGGCTTCATTTGCTTTTAATATTTTTTCTAATAGATAATTTCTGGCTTGCACAGCAAAGTTCAATTAATGTAAGGATAAAATGTAAATTATCTAATTCAGTTTATTTACATGCTCTAAGTAATATAGTAATGCTAACTATGCTTTCCTTGGCTTTTGTTTCATTGTTATCTGAGCCCAGATTATAGTTTGATCTGCTATGTGCTGACCTGGGTGCCAGATGCAAGGGAAGCCAGTAAATAACTTAATACTATACAGAGAGATGCTAGCTTTAGTTTTGAAAGAACGATGCCTTGTAAGTGAGACTGTTGTAAACCACACAGTAATTAAAAAGCTCTATAATTAAAAGGGATATTTCCTTTCGTTAACCTGTCTTAAGTGTTAGATATGATTAAAAGCAAAAGCATTTCTCTCAATAAAGTTGGGGCAAAAGAACTTGTTTTTATAGTCAGTTTTTGAAACAAAGGAAAGCTGACCCCAAAGAACCTGTGTTGTAAGATTTTCAGAGTCATAGGAACTTGAACTTTGTTTCTTGATTACTTGATGAAATTGGTCATACTGGTTTATGAATAGTTCTCAATGGCCTTGTAGTCTTCTATCAGTTTTGGTTTCTTCTGTCAGTAGATGGACCTGTGGAAACGTGGAATTAGCTTTGAAAATGTGTTGGAAGCAGTTATTTTCCTAGGGCAGTAATTTATTTTCTCCTTTTTCCATTTTCTTTAGAACATACCGGCTAGAAGATCCACTCAGCATTTAATGCATATGACTTTACATTGCTGTTTATCTTTTTGTTTATCCCTAAATTGGAAGCTTTTAAAAGGCAGAGGTTCACTCTCTTCCTGTGGTGCTTCTAGAGCCTGTGTCTTACATAGAGTTAATTTTTTAAAATAATCAATAATTATTTTCTTACCATTTCTATTACTTATTTTCAATTTGGAGAATAATTTTATCTGGCCACACTAATGGAACTTGCATACATGGGCCAGCTCTTTTACTCAGTTGCCCAATTTTTGAATGAAACTGAAAACTGTGGATAGATACATAAGGGAAGAGGAACATACAGAGTAAAAGACATAGGAGCCTTAAAGGTGGCTGCAGTTTCTTCATTTCATCTTGTAAATTACACAGGAGTTCTTCAGATAAAACTCATTGGTCATATGACAAATTAAGCAATTAGAATACTGCATACCTAATAATAGTAGCAAATAATGCACTTTCAATCTGCTAATATGTTAAGCGCTTTTCATTATCTCTTCCTTTTACATGAGGGGAATCTGAAGTTTAGGGAATTTAAAACTTCCACAAAGTTAGTAGTTAATAGTGGATGCAATAATATTAATTCTGTTTAAATCCAAAGCCAATGACATTAACAGTTTCCAAACGATAATAACAAAAGTGGAAAATGTTAGTATCATTCCTTGAGAATTTACTCATTTTATAGATGAGGAAATTGATCCCCAATGAGGTATATCCTTTTGGTATATTGGTTAAAGAATAATATATCTACTTGAGGGTGGCATCCTAATTACTGAAGACTGGACTACTAACTTTTAAGGTTTAATTAACAGTAATTTAATATATTTTTATGTTATTTCTTAATCTTTGGATTATTTTTTCTTTTTGGAGGTTGTGTATACTCTGAATATTTATAGCAGTACTTCAGAACAATTTAGATAGGTCATAGTCTAGAAATACCCAACATATTTGTATTTCTAATGCAAATTTAATGTCTAGAATCCTGTTAACACATATGATAAATGCCAACAGAAAGAGATTGATTTGCTGCCATGAATCAGACTAACAGATTTCTCAAAAGCACTAGATGCAAGAGGCTACTAAATGGGAAGCTATCTTTGAACCTAAGATTTTATCCAACTAACTTATTTAAATATGAGGGAGAAGTAAGGATATTTGCTCGTATACGAGATCTGAGAAAACTTACTCCACCAACACTATCTCTGAAAAGCACCAGGCAAGAAAAGTGTGTCCAGGAGGAAGTAGTGAGATACAGTTAGTAAAAGGAAGTAAAGAACCCAAGAAAGGTTATGGTGTTATATCTATACAATGGGGACAAAAACAGAAAAGAAGGGGAAGAAAAGAAATAATAGCCAAGTAATTTGTTGGCTTAGAATTAAAACTCCAGGTAATATTAGTCCTTCAGCAGTTATGGGGACAAGATGGGTAAGGAAGTTAGTTAAGAGACCAGGGTAGGTGAAAATGTTGAGGTTCTTATATTCGTCAAGAAAAGTATTTATGAATTTTAGACACAGTGAAAAATATGCATAGTTATGAAACTCAAAATTAAGCTCTCTGTTTAATAATAGACATCAGAGATAACATGAACAGATCCCGATAAATTGAGAAAAGAGCTTCAGTATCAAACAAAACAAAGAATACAGATTTCCAGGTGCTTTTTTATCTGATCATGTTGCAGCACCATTAGAACCATTGTGTCACTTAAACCAAGCCTCCAATATTTTTATTCTTTGAGATCACAACAAGGGTTGGATGCCAAACCTTTCATTTTTTAACTCATGATTACAACAAGGCAAAGCGCACAGGGTTTGAGTTGGTTGCAGTTGCTAGGGACATATACTGAGAGACTGACTACTAGGGCAACCTATGCTGTCATGTCACATTGTTCATAAGTCTTTGGTGAGCACAGATCTGTCCCACCAAATGCCCCATACTCCTTTCACTTCCAAGTTATTTGTGTCCTAAACAATTTTTCCTTCCTTTAAACTGGAAACCCCAAGATCTGTAACATTTTATGATAAATTTAATCTTATTTTATATTATATATTTGTGTTCCCATTTCACTCTTCTGTTACCTTACTCTAACACTTAAATGATGTATGATCAAAGTTAGCTAATTTCTTTAATTTAATGAATCTCTTTAAACCAGGACATGTCATGTCTTGGTTGTGCATGGTATACATAGGAATGATAGTTTAAGGAATCCATTTCTAGATCTTTAGTGCCTAAAACTGATCTGCTTGAGAATTCACTTGTGATGGGGGTGGAAGTTTCTCTTCCCCAAACTCCTCTTTACCTCTGAAGCATCAAACAAGAGGGCAGTGGGAAGTACAGGTATTACATTTGAGAGAATAGATGGCACTGAAATACCAGTTTACTGAGTGTGGTCTGAAGATCATCATAATTACCGTTAGCCTTTTTCATTCTCATTTTCTCAGTGGTTACAATTAAAAAGGATTTTCAGTTGTTATCTGTCATCATTTCTGATATATAATATCAACAGATTTCAAATACTTGAGGGATATGATTAGAACAGAATTACTTCTCACTTATTTGTGTGAACAAGGTTTCTCTCTATTCCACAAATTTTTTTTAGAAATTGAAATAGAATCTAAAAAATTGAATCATAGCAATAAGTAATAGTTTTCTATGTCTATAAAAATTCACTGGGGAGGGAGACTAATGAGAGGATTCCAGCTGTCTCATTAAGAAATGAACTTTCTATAACCTTTATGTTTAGTTATATTTTCCAAAAATCGTTAATATATTTATGTAATTGTATATGAATCATTGTATTGCTCATTCAATCCAGAAGAAATGTAATACTTAGAACCTTATGTTCATATGAGTGAACATTTTTTAAAATTTCGAAATATGTGCATATTTTTATAAGAATTATTACAAGATGATCAGAGAAAGAAGAAAATTCTATTGGGATAGTAGAGTAGAAGTACAAATTCAAGGAAAAAAAAAGTAGTGTAAAATTTCTCAAAGATAGCTTTTAAATAGATGGTAGTGTTAAATCACTGTAGGTTTAAATCTGTTGAATATGTTGAAAGAGTTGATGTTAAGGTCTTAGTTTAAAATCTCAATATTTACAATACTCTGGAAATTATATCCTTTACGACTATTTAAACATGGGTATATGTGAGAAGGCAAAATCTCAATTTTCTTTTTTAAGTATACATTCAGTTCCTTTTTAGCACTAAGAGCTACATGTGCATAATGATTGAGACCAGAACTCCACATTTTTTTGAAAAGTGGGGAGTGAGGGGGGAGAGAGAGAAATGCTTTTAAAATTAAACAGTGAAACTTTTCCGGGGAGTGGTGAAGAGTGGGTGGTTTATAAAATGACTTGGAAGCAGATCAGCTGGAAAGGTGAAAGGATCAGAAAGCAAATATAGCAGCGGATAATGGAGTTGGTCTGTAGCTAGCCTGTAGCAACTGCCTTACTATATTTTAATATGTGCCATTAGGTGTGTCTCTTGATTGCTTCGGCTTTCTGCCAGGATAGCTTACTGTTGTAACTAGAGTTAGTTAGCTGACCCACTGATACCACCACCAGAGCCTTTTCTAATCTACTATCGGTTTCTAAAGTGGGATAGGAGGCCAACAATGTTTCTTTAATTACCAATAGGAGGTATATACCTTGGCAAAAATTTGCAACATGATAGAATTGAAGTGAGTACAGAACACACACACTCTTTTTTTGTTGTTGTTGTTTTTGTTTTTGGAGATAGTCTCTCTCTCTCTCTTGTCAACCAGGCTGGAGTGCAGTGGCACGATCTCAGCTCACTGCAACCTCCGTCTCCCGGGCTCAAGCAATTTTCCTGCCTCAGCCTCCCGAGTAGCTGGGATTACAGGCGTGCGCCACCATATCTGGCTCATTTTTGTATTTTTAGTAGAGACGGGAGTTTCACCATGTTGGCCAGGCTGGTCTCGAACTCCTGACCTCAGGTAATCCACCTGCCTTGGCCGCCCAAAGTGCTTTTGGGATTACAGGCTTAAGCCATGTCACCTGGCACACACACACTCTTTTTATAGCACTGTTACTTTACAGTTTGTCCAAGTTATGACAGAGATGGCACTTACACTTAGTAAATAAATTAGATAAGTTACAGGCTTAGAAATGGAGAAATCAAGAATCAGGTGATTAAAGTGAGATGGAGATAAAACTAGATAAGATGAGTCTTTGCTGCAACACTTGACAAAATTCTGGGAAAAAGGATAAAACCATCTGATTCATACAATTTACAATAAGCCAATGGAATGAAAAAAAAAAGAAATACAGGAAAGATACTGTGAAAGATAAATTACAGAGAAATGATGAGGAAAAAATTAATGTCTGGGGATGGGAATAAAATGAGAAATGGGGTTTAGCTGTCTATAATAAAACAAATAGAAAATGAAAACCAAAGCTTTTTCTCTGCTTCAATTTGTACGTTTCAATTTCATAATATGTTTGTCTAAATCAGTGATTATCAAAAGGGCTCTAAGGTATGCATCTGAGAATTATGCATGTACATCAGAATATGCACATGTTCTCTCTTCTTCATAAGATTCTGATACAACTTAATGATCTTAAAAAATGCTTACCCAATCCCATCTCACATAGGCACACACAAAAAGCACTAGATTTTTTAAATGGAACTGTGCTGTTCATTTCAATGGTGTTGAAGCCTAACTAATGTGATTTTCATCATGCAGCAAACATTTACAACTTTTGAATTTCCTAAGCGTTATTTTAGAAAATAGTTTTGTTTTTTGTTTTTTTTTGAGTCAGAGTCTTGCTCTGTAGCCCAGATTGGAGTGCAGTGACATGATCTCTGCTCACTGCAACCTCCATCTCCTGGGCTCAAGCAATTCTCCTGCCTCAGCCTCCCAAGTAGCTGGGACTACAGGCACACACCTGTAGCTCAACATATGCAAATCAATAAACATAATCCATCACATAAACAGAACCAATGAGAAAAACCACATGATTATCTCAGTAGACACAGAAAAGGCCTCCGATAAAGCTCAACACCCCTTTATGCTAAACTAGGTATTGATGGAACATATCTCAAAATACTAAGAGCTATTCATGACAAACCCACAGCCAGTATCATACTGAATGGGCAATAGCTGGAAGCATTCCCTTTGAAAACTGGCACAAGCCAAAGATGCCGTCTCTCACCACTCCTATTCAACATAGTATTGGAAGTTCTGGCCAGGGCAATCGGGGAAGACAAAGAAATAAAGGGTATTTAAATAGGAAGAGAGGAAGTCAATTTGTCTTTGTTTGCAGATGACATGATTGTATATTTAGAAAACCCCATCGTCTCAGCCCCAAAACTCCTTTAGCTGATAAGCAACTTCAGCAAAGTCCCAGGATATAAAATCAGTGTGCAAAAATCACAAGCATTCCTATACACCAATAATAAACAAATAGAGAGCCAAATCATCAGTGAACTCCCATTCACAATAGCTAAAAAGAGAATACCTAGGAATACAACTTACAAGGGCTGTGAAGGAGCTCTTCAAGGAGAACTACAAACCACTGCTCAAGGAAATAAGACAGGACACAAACAAATGGAAAAATATCCCATGCACTTGTGGATATGAAGAATCAATATCATGAAAATGGCCATACTGCCCAAAGTAATTTATAGATTCAATGCTATTCCCATCAAGCTACCGTTAACTTTCTTCACAGAATTAGAAGAAACTACTTTAAATTTCATATGGAACCAAAAAAAGAGCCCATATAGCCAAGACAATCCTAAGCAAGAAGAACAAAGCTGGAGACATCATGCTGCCTGACTTCAAACTATATTGCAAGGCTACAGTAACCAAAACAGCATGGTACTGGTACCAAAACAGATATATAGACTAATGGAACAGAACAGAGGCCTCATAAATAACACCACACATCTACAATCACCTGATCTTTGACAAACCTGACAAAAACAAGCAATGGGGAAAGGATTCCCTATTTAGTAAATGGTGTTGGAAAAACTGGCTAGCTATATGCAGAAAAAATGAAACTGGACTCCTTCCTTACACTTTATACAAAAATTAACTCAAGGTGGATTAAAGACTTAAACGTAAGACCTGTAAAATAGTACAGCCACTTTGGAAGACAGTTGGATAGTTTAAAAAAAACTAAACACTCTTACCACATGATCTAACAGTTGTGCTCCCTGGTATTTACCCAAAGGAGTTGAAAACATGTCCACACAAAAACCATAAAATCCCTAGAAGAAAACCTAGGCATTACCATTCAGGACATAGGCATGGGCAAAGACTTCATGACTAAAACACCAAAAGCAATGGCACCAAAAGCCAAAATTGACAAATGGGACCTAATTAAACTAAAGAGCTTCTGCACAGCAAAAGAAACTATCATCAGAGTGAACAGGCAACTTACAGAATGGGAGAAAATTTTTGCAGTCTATCCATCTGACAAAGGTCTAATATCTAGAATCTACAAAGAACTTAAACAAATTTACAAGAAAAAAAAAAAAAAACATTCCCATCAAAAAGTGGGCAAAGGATATCAACAGACACTTCTCAAAGGAAGATGTTTATGCAACCAACAAACATAAGAAAAAAAGCTCATCATCACTGGTCATTAGAGAAATACAAATCAAAACCACAATGAGATGCCATCTCTTGCCAGTTAGAATGGTGATCATTAAAAAGTCCAGAAACAACAGATGCTGGAGAGGATGTGGAGAAATAGGAATGCTTTTACACTGTTGGTGGGAGTGTAAATTAGTTCAACTGTTGTGGAAGACAGTGTGGCGATTCCTCAAGGATCTAGAACTAGAAATACCATTCAACCCAGCCATCCCATTACTGGGTATATACCCAAATGATTATGAATCATTCTACTATAAAGACACATGCACACGTATGTTTATTGCAGCACTATTCACAATAGCAAAAACTTGGAACCAACCCATATGCCCATCAATGATAGACTGGATAAAGAAAATGTGGCACATATACACCATGGAATACTATGTAGCTATAAAAATGAATGAGCTCATGTCCTTTGCAGGGACATGGATGAAGCTGGAAACCATCATTCCCAGCAAACTAACACAGGAACAGAAAACCAAACACCTCATGTTCTCACTCATAAGTGGGAGTTGAACAATGAAAACACATGGACACAGGGAGGAGAACATCACACACTGAGGTCTGTCAGGGGGTGGGGGAGAAAGGGGAAGGATAACATTAGGAGAAATACCTAATGTAAATGATGGGCTGATGGGTGCAGCAAACCACCATGGCACATGTATACCTATGTAACAAACCTGCACATTCTGCACGTGTATCCCAGAACTTAAAGTATAATAATAAGAAAAGATAATTAGAAGACAAGCTACAGGCTGGGGGAGAATATTTGCAAAAGACACATCTGATAAAGCTCTGTTATCCAAAATACACAAAGAAGGAACTTTTGAAATTCAACAATAAGAAATCTAAGAACTGGATTTAAAAATGGGTGAAAGAACTTAATAGATACCTCACCAAAGAAGATATCCACATATCAAATAAGCATATGAAAAGATAATCTACCTTATACATCATAAGAGAAATGCAAATTAAAACGAGACATCACTACGCACTTGTTAGAATGGTCAAATTCCAGAATACTGACAAAACCAAATTCTGGCAAGGATGTGGAGCATCAAGAACTTTCATTCACTGCTGGTGGGACTATACAATGGTACAGCCACTTTGGAAGACAGTTGGATAGTTTAAAAATCTAAACACTCTTACCACATGATCCAACAGTTGTGCTCCTTGCTATTTACCCAAAGGAGTTGAAAACATGTCCACACAAAAACCTGCATACAATGTTTATAGGAGCTTTATTCATAATTGCCAAAACTTGGAAGCAAGGGATAGCTGACATCTGATGGATAAAATAATAAATAGAAGAGAAACTTGGGAGACTGAGATTTCTTTAACAGCAGTTATAATAGCTAACATTTATTGAATACTTAAGTGTCATGCAGTGTCTTGAATGCTTATGTTAAATTATATGTCTTCCCAATAACAACCACATGTATCAGATTATCAAAGAATTTTCCTCTTGATTACTTTTGTCATTCAGATATTTATTAATTCTCTCATTATCTCAGTGGGCAATTGAGTCATGTCCTAGCTTCCTCTTTTAGGTGGAAACTTGACAGGCCTAGAGTGTCCACAGTGGCTCACCTATATGTCTGGCTTATCCGGGACTTTCTCCTGTAGCACCTTTGAACTCTTCCACGTGGCCTTTCTACAGCACGGGCTTCTCACAGCATGGCAGCCAAGTTCCAAGACAGAACATTTCAAGCCCTGGAAAGGAAAAGCTGCAGATCTCTGAAGGCTCCACTCTGAATTTATGCTATGTCACTTTGCCAATTCTCTTGTCCTGTGTTTTGATAGAGCATCTCACAGGGCTAGCCCACATTTAGTGTAGATTCAACCTCTTGATGGAGGGAGAAGAAAAATTTTTGTACTCATTTTTTTTTCTTCAACATAAAGTTCCAGGGTACATGTGCAGGATGTGCAGATTTGTTACATAGGTAAACGTATTTGCACCCATCTTTATCCTACTATAGATATTAGTGGTTATATCATACAGATACGATAGTTTCCTGTGTTGTTATTATTACTGTAAAATTATATTTATAAGGGTTAACTGCCTTTTTTACTTGTAATAAAATGAACATAAAAAATACCAATGCAAAGGTAAACATAAAAATACCAATGTAAAGGTAGCTCCAAAAATAAGTAAGCGCAAAGAAAATCAAGCAAAATAAGCACAATAAAACCATAGTAGGGCATATCCTAATGAAACTGTTGAAAACCAATGATAAAAATAAAACTTTAGCCTGTAATCCCAGCACTTTGGGAGGCCGAGGCTGGTGGATCACAAGGTCAGGAGATCGAGACCACGGTGAAACCCCGTCTGTACTAAAAATACAAAAAACTAGCCGGGCGCAGTGGCGGATGCCTATAGTCCCAGCTACTCAGGAGGCTGAGGCAGGAGAATGGCGTGAACCCGGGAGGCAGAGCTTGCGGTGAGCCAAGATCGCACCACTGCACTCCAGCCAGGGGGACAGAGCGAGACTCCGTCTCAAAATAAATAAATAAATAAATAAAATAAAAATAAAACTTTAAAAGCAGTCAAATGGAAAAAGAGAAAACAAACCCACACATTAAATACAAAGGAACAAAAGTAATCATTGTCATTAACTTCTTGGCAGAAACAGTGCAAACCAGGAGGCAGTGGAATGCTGTCTTTAAAGTTCTGAAAGAAAAAACTTAATATAGAATTCCCTTTCGGGCAAAAATATCCTTAACATATGAAACTATAGTAAAGACATTTGTCTTTCAAAGACTTTTGAAAGACAAAATTCTCAGACAAATTAAACTTGTGAGAATTTCTTGTTAGCAAACTTGAACAACACTACGAGAAATGATACCAAGTTCTTGAGGCTGGAGGAAAATGAAGCAGATGGGAACCTGAATCCATTCACTAGCTGGAAGTTTGAAAGAAATGGAGGAGAGGATTAGACAATGTGAAGATCTGAATAAAAATAAAGGAGTTTTTTTCTCATTTTCCAGTTTTTTTAAAGATACTTTACTGTTTAATGTTAAAACCGATATTATAGAGTTCTATAATATTCATCAAAATATATACATGACAATATTGCCACAAATGACAAGAGAAAGGAAAATGGAAACATATCCTTGTAAGCTCTTAAAGTGATAAAATAATATTTGTAGACAGGTCAACAGTTTAAAATAGTGGAGTACAGCATCTAGCTCCCAAGACAATTGACTTCACATCTAAGGTGATACTGCCCTATACAGGCTACCAAAAGTGTATAATAAGTGTCCATAGTGAGATTTTAAAAGTAAAAAACCTCTGAATTTAAGAATTAAAAACTAAAAAAATAAAAACAGTTAAATTTTTGAAGCAGTGAATATTCCGCCAATCCTAGCTTTGTCAGTTACTGGCTGTGTAACCACAGCACTTAAATTTCTTTGGACCTTAATTTCCAAAAGGAGATCATTAATATCAACTCTGTAAGGAAGGTTATGAGATGGATTAGAGAAAAAAATATGTTAAGAGAAAAGCATAGTGCCTGGTGCACTATGGTGCAAATGTAACACGTATTGTTAAAAAAATTTAAAAGATCAAAGCTAGTTACTTCATAGACCTTAGTAAAGGTGAGGAAACAATACAACAGATAAGTTTGACAAACATTAGAAAATCTGAATCTCTTGCCAACATTTTTTCTGTCCACTTCTGCTCCTGCCTGCTTCCCTCTTTCCCTCTTTTCTTCCCTCCCTCTCACCCCCTCCTCATTGTTCTCTTGATCTATGAATACATGTTTCTTTCCTGTTGAGTATCTATCCCTATTTCTGTTTATTTGTTTGTTTATTTATTTAGACAGAGTCTTACTCTCGCCCAGGCTGGAGCACAACTGCACCCAGTTTTATCCCTATTATGTAATTTTTTTCTCCTTTCTTCTCAATGTCTGTTTTTCCCTATCTTCTTTTCTTCTACATTCCTTTTTGCTATTCAAAATAGTGAACAGAGTTACATTTTTAGTATATGCAATTGGCCATGTGTATCTTTTGCTTTTGCATCTACAGTTTCAGCCAACTATGGATTGAAAATATTTGGGGTCGGGGGAACAAAAATTAATAAAGCAGTTTCAAAAATTTAAATTGTTAAAAAAAATACAGTATAACTATGTAGCATTTACATTGTATTAGGTATCATAAGTAATCTAGAAATGATTTAAAGTGTACAAGAAGATGTGCATAGGTCATAATCAAGTAGGTACTGTTTTATATAAGAGACTTGAACATCCTCAGATTTTGATATCTGCAGGAGGTCCTGGAACCAATCCCTCATGAATAGCAGACAATTGTATTTTATTTTTTGAGCAACTAAAATGTTTTTCTGTTAGTTTTAAAGCATAGTTTGATTTTGTTTTCAACGAAAATTCATCTTGGTACCTGTATTAGTCCGTTCTTGCACTGCTCTAAAGAAATGCCTAAAATTGGGTAATTTATAAGAAAAGAGATTGAATTGGCTCATGGTTCTGTAGGCTGTACAGGAAACATGGCAGCTTCTACTTCTGAGGAGGCCTCAGGGAGCCTTTACTTATAGTAGAAGGCAGAGTGGGAACAGATACTATAAATGTTAAACTCGTATATGTAATTTAAAGGGACTACTAACACTCAGGATATGGCTAGACCTTAAGTTAGGACTCTCAGCTACATGGCTGTGTTTCGTTTGCAAGTTTATCTCTTCATCATAGTTCCTTCAAGTATGCTTGTCATTTCTGTTTGAACAGAAAAAAAAAAAAAGAAATGAAGCAAAATCTTGAAGTTGTAACATAAAAGTTTGAACCAGGGGTAGAATACTGAAACAACCACATTAAAAGATGGGGTCTAGGCTTCACATTACGTACATAACCTTTCAAGGGCCTATTCTCTATGCTGTAGCTTTTCAATTAATGTCAATAATAGCATTCTTAGTACCAAATTCCTAGATACCTAGTCACCATTTTTAAACATTAGCTTGTTGGGAAAATGTGCCAAAAAATTCCAAAACTTGAAATTACAAATAAAAACTTAGAAAATAATCCCTTTAACAGTTGGGAACTGCCTCAGTACCTACTCAAATTGGAAACCCTCAACTTGGTCATGTTTTTTATCGCCAAGACAGCTGGTGTTGTTTACAACATATATCTGAGTATTATTTTAAGTTTCTAATTGCCAATATCTCCAGTTTTTAAAAGGACACAAACCAACCTCTTTGTAAAACTTCTGCCCTCCAAAGGCTTTATGTTCTCTAAGATAGTTAAGAAGATAAAAAAACAAAACAAAACAAAACAACTATTCTTAATGATCCCTTGCTA
>NW_016814921.1:1648414-1678718 GCF_001698545.2 Rhinopithecus bieti
TTTTTTGAGACAGAGTCTTGCTCTGTTGCCCAGGCTGGAGTACAGTGATGCAATCTTGGCTCACTGCAACCTCCACTTCCCAGGTTCAAGCAATTCTCCTGTCTCAGCCTCCTGAGCAGCTGGGATTACAGGTACCTGACACCACGCCCAGCTAATTTTTGTATTCTTTTTAAGTAGAGATGGGGTTTCACCATGTTGGCCAAACTGGTCTTGAACTCCCAACCTCAAGTGATCCACCTGCCTCAACCTCCCAAAGTGCTGGGATTACAGGTGTGAGCCACCGTGCCCAGCCTCTACAAGCTTTTATTCATCATAACCATACACATTTATTGTTGCATATCATAAAAAGCATAAAGCTTTAAAAGCCTTTTCTAGACTAGGCCACCTCTACCTCCCACTTTGTGTGGTTTACATTGGTTTCTGTGTGAATCAGTTGATTATTGCATTCATGTTTTATCTCCCAAATACTGCTAGCTCCCTTAGGATGAGGTTATTGTTTTATATAAAAGATCCCTTTCAAAATAAGTAGCCTCAAAAAAAGATTCTAACTCTTGATTTACATAGCAAAGTATTAATTAATAGCATCTTCCAAGATCAGACGAGATTGAGCGTGTTTGGGGTGGTATGTCAGTAGACAAGTAATAGCATCTTAATTAGTTCATGTAAAACAAATCTCTAGCCACATTCACTCCAACTTTCAACATCACAAAATATGTGGTATTTCCTAAAAACATAGCTTTCTATGTCATCATCAAGTGAAAGTAAATACTTGCCCCTTCTATAAAAGAGCAAAACCTGTTCAACTTAAATAATGAAATACGTTATTGTTAAAAGAATCCTTTTCATTCCTAGAGTCACAGAAACTGGATACTGAAAAGGAACTTTGAACCAAGTCGATAGCATTGGGAGTGGGTATAAAGAGTGACTAGGAATGACATCTTTCTTGCTCCCCATTCGCACATATACCACTCTATTTTGCCAGATACACCAGGAAGCTTTTTCAAATACACACACACAGACACAGACACACACACACACAAACACCTTTACACCCCAACCTCTCACTGTGGCATTAATAGGGTAGTGAGCCTCTGTGAATGATGAAACTGAGTAGTGTCTTTGGTGTGTTGAGCCAAAAAATAGATTGAAATCACTGACAATACCAATCCTCATTTTACACATATGACCACTACAGCTTTGAGAAGATAAAATGACTTGTTCCAAATTACTTTTGCCAGAGAAAATAACCTGAATCTCAGATCAAGTTGTTCTCTATTTCTTTTGTACATTTAAAAGTGTGGGGATCCTCTTGGAATTAGCCTGTGAAATCTATTTGCATTGAAAGGTCAATCTCAGGAATTTCAGAGTAAAGGTTGTGTTCGTATATATGGGGGAAAGCATACTTACAGTTTTAGTATCAATGCAATTTGATATAAACTCTCATTAGAAAGTCTAAGTTTACTAAGGTATATATTAATTTATGTAGGTATAAAAATAGTAGAGATGAATAAAACATCACTTCAGTATTTCATCTCTCTTCATCTTGACAAGTGAAGTTCAGGTGTGGTAATATCTATTATGTAGGGGCTCCCCAAAGAACTTCGGGTCAAGAAATACAGAACATAGGCAGTATATAAACGTACTTACTGTTGCATCTTGTCCATGGAAAAAAAATACAGAAAGAACATTTGAGCATAATAAATCTCCCCTAAAAGTATTACTTGCTGCAACCTGTCTGCAGCAGTCAGAGGAAGGAAGTCAGCAAGAAAGGGAAAGAATGCCAGGTTGCAAATGCCAAACGGTCCCATCATTTGCAATTCGAGAGAAAGAGCAGATTCCTAAAACTCAAAGTTCAAATTCAGCTGCTAAAATTACAATGGTCTCTTAGATTTTAGAATCAATTTTTCCATGAGTAAAGGTGATCTTAATCTAAAATATTAATAGTGAAAACCACAGAGGATACGTGCTAAAAGAGACTGCAGAAATTATGTCTAACCTTCTTATTTTCAGATGAGGTTAACATGGATTAGAGAGTGTTTATTTGACTCCTAGTCCAGTGTTCTGTCCATTACATTTTGTTATGAAGAACTATAATTCTAACAAATTACTTCCAAATGCCAGGTAAGTCAGGCCCGATTAAAAGTCTGTCTTTGTTATTTGATTATAGCTGTTAAGTGGTTCTGAAGAACTAATTCTGAAGGATTTATAGATAATTTATTATTTAGTTTTCTTTTGTAGAAGTTTTGACAAGTTTTTAATCTGATATTATGATGCTTTTGGAAGCTGACAGATGTTGCTCCTAAAGTCATATTTCTCACTTAATTACAGTTTTGATAAAGCAGCCTGGGTAATGTTAGCTGGGGGAGTATTTAGGACACATAGGAGCCAAGTCAGATAGAAGTCACAGAAGTGTTGCAGTCAAGAGGCCTTTGATTATAAGGTGCATCTTTACTTTGTAGATTACTAAAAAAGAAAATGCAGCCAATTGAACTATGATATGCATTGACACTGATTTCTGCAGTTAAAAAATGAAGAAATATGTTTCCTATAGTCATTGAAATACAGTAAGTAGTTGGTTAGGAAAGGTAAGGACCTTTCTAAA
The DNA here is from genome assembly GCF_001698545.2 of Rhinopithecus bieti. Taxonomy (NCBI): domain Eukaryota; kingdom Metazoa; phylum Chordata; class Mammalia; order Primates; family Cercopithecidae; genus Rhinopithecus; species Rhinopithecus bieti. The sequence goes on from NW_016814921.1 coordinate 1,651,017, forward strand.
GGGGAAGAAGCAGAGTAGAGGTGAGAGTGCATAGCATGTAGAACCTGGGTTACAGGCTCCTTTGGGAAGCAGTGAGAGATTAACTGGAAGGCTGCAGGACCTAGGACTGGGAGGTGTAGGAAGTGAGGACAGACCTAAGCCAGTTGTCCTTAGCCTCCTGGTTCTATTTAATTAGGGAACAGGATAATGTATCAGAATCAATCTTAACAATTTAAATGGGAGAGCAACATTCAAAATCTTGAGACTCTCCTAGAATTTAGAAGAGAAATAAAGTGATTAAATACCAGCTTTCTTTTTATTTTTTAGGCAACAGTGGGCCTCTGAAAAGCAATGAAATAAACAAGTTTTTAGAATATGAATCTAACATGGATGTGAATAATTATGGTCTGCCAAAAATCTTGTCTTTTTTTTTTTGTCGTTGTTGTTGTTCAGAGGACTCCTTCTAGAGTAACAGTATTGGTGTGATGACTAGCCTTTTTTCTATTTTACCAAGTTGTGCTACTTCTCTGAGAAAAATCCAAGTTTTACGCTTAATAGTAAAGAAGCCAGTGGCTATTTATATGAGATTTTTACCCACCCTAACCTTAGACTCAATGCCACAACACAGCATGCTAAATTAGGTTAAAAAAAAAATGATTCACTCTGGGTGGAGTACAGACCTGCCCATAGCCATCAGTTTTACTGCAGGCAAAATAAAGACACACCTCTTCCTGAAAACACAGACAACACAAATTACTGTGGCCAGCTTCTTGCATTATAATTTTTACATCAGCTCACCCCTAACTGCTAATCACCTAATACTACACCTGATACTACAATGTAAACACTGCCCTTTCCAAAGACCAGGCTTCTTTGGTGGTATTCTGTGATAACTGTCATTCTGTAGTATCCTTGACATGTCTCCCTCTTACAAGATTCTCTCATCTCTGACTGTGTTTTATCACCTCTGTCCTATCACTGTGAACAAGAAAATGCCTTCCTATTTGTCCCTTGCTAAATTCCTACTCATCTTGTAAGAATCAGATCTTCCAACGACCTCCAGCAGGAGTTTGGGCTTCTATGCATTGAGCAGTTACCTCTTTCTTTTTCTTTTGTTTTTTTAAATACAAGTAGTACTCCCTTATCTCCAGAGGATACATCGCAAGACCCCCAGTGGATGTCTGAAACCATGGGTTGTACTAACTGCTATATATATATTTTTTTCTTATACATACGTACCTATGATGACATTTAATTTATAAATTAGGCACGGTTAGAGATTAACAGCAATAATTAATAATACAGTAGAACAATTATAACAATATGCTGTAATAAAAGTTATATAAATGTGGTCTCTGTCTCTCTCAAAATGTCTTACTGTACTGTACTCACCGATTTTCAGACTGAGATTGACCTTGGGCAACTGAAACTGTGGAGAGAGAAATTGAGGCTAGGAGGACTTTCTATCAATTCTTGCGTTGTGTTGTACACTCCTTAAGGGTAAAAGCCATGTTTCTTTGGAATCTTATCCCAAAAACTTAGCAGAGTGCCTGGTACATAATCAGTGGTCACTGAATGTTTTTTGATTGATTAGATGATGGAGATTTATGCATGTCTAGCTATACAGTTTGTTTATCATATACAATATTGGCTTAATAAGATATTCTTTGGCTTCAAAATTAGAACCTAATAGGAAGCTTAAGACATAAAACTAATTTGAAGACAAGGAAGCATGAAATAAGTGTTCCAAAAAGAAATGCAAGAACATTTAGGATGGATATACTGCATCCAGCACGGGTGACTAAGTGATAATAATTATGCTAAGTCTTGGGGAAGAAAGGATGCTATTTCAGGAGGTCGAGGAGAGGAATATGTAGTTATTCCATTTGGAAATAATACTCTAGGCAAGGGACACAGACATGAAAGTAAGGAATGTATTTGAAGGATGGTATCTTCTATTTGCATAGCTCAAAATTCTAAACAAGAGGTCAGTGGCTGATAGAGCTAGGCAAGGAAGTTGAAATCACATTATGGAAAAGTTTAGAATTTAGTAAGCAGTGGAGAGATGTAATTTCTGCATAGAAAAAAAAATACTGTCATGAGATTTTATGGAGATTAATCCCTGCTCTGACTGGATTAGAAGAAGCAGAAACTGTAGGCCAGGGGTGCAGGGCTTTTTAGGAAAGAAATATAAGATAAGAAGTTAAACTAGATAAAAACAAGATGAGGATGTATATAGTGATATTGTAATGTATAAAGAAAAGTGTCTCATTAGACTTGCAAGCTGGTCCATTTACATTTGTTCGTATTTTAAGAGAAACATGAACAAACCAAGGCAAGTCCAAAGGAGAATAATCAGGATTTGAGGGGGAGGGAGGGATGAGGGTCTGCAAGTGGTGAGTTCCTGATTAATCAGCAGGGGAAAAAAGACCAGGAAGGAGGAATGTGATAGGCAGCTTCAGTTATTTGAAGAACTGTCCTCTAGAAGAGACAACATCCTTATTCTGTTTCTTCAGAGAGGCAAGAAGAGACACCATAAAAGTGGACTGTGTCCAGAAAAGTGTGTCCAAGATATGGAATGATTTGGAAACTGTGTCACACAAGAAGAATAGAAGTATTTTTTATGATAAAGGAGAATTTTGAGGAACTTGAATACCACCTTCAAATACGTGCAAGGAAAAATGGGACTTCTAAACATTCAGTTAACTCCATGTAACAGAACCATCTAATTTATAGATAAACAACTTTTCTCTTTACCAATTATAGTGGGCCATCTGTCAAATATTATAGAGTACATGAGTATGTTGGAAGGAAATGTTGACAGTGACAAATGTTTTTAAAAGGGAAAATTAATAGTGTCCACTACATTTATTTTATTAGTATCTCGAATATTAGATGGAAAAGAAAGGAGAATCAATGGGCCACTAATGGCTTAGAGCTTATGTCTATAAAATTTACTCATATTATTGCATTAATATTTCAGAATTCATAGTCTCAGATAAATACAAAATATAGAGAGGCATATCAGGAAGTTTAGATTACCTATGTATAAATAATTAAATCTCTTTCTTAAAATGAATACCAACACCAAATTTTATTTTATAAGGAGTCATGATGGCACAGTATGAAGAGCTGTAGGTTGACATCAGGCATACCTAAATTTGAAGCCAGCTCTGCTACTTACTAGCTATTTTAACTTTAGCATGTTATTTGGCCCCTCTGGGTCATGGTTTAATCATCTATAAAACAAGGATATAATTCCTCTCTCCAGGGTTATTATACAGATTAGTAATAATGTTTATGTCATATATAAAAAGAACCTCATACATATTTGATATTTTAAATGGCAATTATTAATGTTATTATCAGAAAAGGTTTTAACAAGCATGTTACATAGATGCAAATGGTAAAGTGGAAAGAATGTGGACTTTGGAGTCAGACTGACCTAGCTTTGAAGCCTAGCATTGTCACTCACTAGCTGTACATCCATAGCAACCTGATTAACCAAGCTGAACTCAGATTATCTGTAAAATAAAAACACTGCCTGGGCCAGGCACGGTGGCTCACACCTTTCATCCCAGCACTTTGGGAGGCTGAGGCGGGTGGATCACAAGGTCAGGAGTTCAAGACCAGCCTGGCCAACATGGTGAAACCCTGTCTCTACTAAAAATACAAAAGAATTAGCTGGGCATGGTGGCACGTGCCTGTAATCCCAACTACTCAGGAGGCTGAGGCAGGAGAATTGCTTGAACCGGGACCCAGGAGGCAGAGGTTGCAGTGAGCTAAGATTGCGTGGCTGCATTCCAGCCTGGGCTACAGAGCAAGACTCCATCTCAAACAAACAAACAAGAAAAACCCAACACTGTCTGTCTACTCCACTGGTTCAGAGTATTAAATTAGGTCATGTTTATTATTTTTGTTTTTAGCATAGTCTGGTATATAGTAAAACCTCAGTGTTAAATTTCATTTAATTTCCTCAAATATATGAACAGGCTATACCCCACTTATGACCTCTTAACATGTATTTTACAGACTTAGGTGGACTGGAAGTCCTGGCTGGGCTCCACAGTCCCTGAGGGAAAGGAGAGCTTCCCTTTTTTGAACATCCAAACCCCGGGGACTGATTCACCTAACTGCTCTCTATTAGGCAACCCTTGAAAGGAAACTTCTGAGTTTTAATAAATGAAGAGAGGACAGAGACTCGTCTCTTGTTTTATGCAGAAGTAAAGAGTTTAAGTGACTAATGTCCAGGCACACTTATTGAATTACTCCTCTCTAAACCTTATCTAATACTTCTGAAGCCCTACATCTTTCAAGAGGGTGTAGTGATCAGAGGTAAGGTTTAAAGTCTACCACTTAGACCTGGTTTTTAACTTCTCATCAAAATACCGCAGTCTGTATCGAGTGTTCTGATCAGGCTTGTTTCTTTATTATTGAGGTAATCTACTTTGCTCTTTCTCTGCACATTTAACCATGGTGTTCTTTTTATTGAGAAAACCACCCCTTTTGGGCTGTTACATAAATTGTGAGCTATACTTCAAGTCACCCCAAGATCTGCCTTCTTTGTGACAGCTAGTGATCCTTCTGACCCACAGTGATTTTCCCTACCTTGATCTTTCACAGCCCCAATTCTTCCATATTTTGTCACTTGCTTTGTATTTTGAGTTATTTTCTAATTATTTCATGTGTGTAATTTACTTTCCCAATAGAAATTTAAGTCTTTGAAGAGAGGAAACTGTATTATTGGATATATTTTATTTTTTGTTTTTGAGACAGAGTCTCGCCCTGTCGCCCAGGCTGGAGTGCAGTGACACGATCTCAGCTCACTGCAACCTCCGCCTCTTGGGTTCAAGTGATTCTCCTGCCTCAGCCTCCTGAGTAGCTGGGCTTACAGGCACCTGCCACCACGCCTGGCTAATTTTTTATTTTTATATTTTTAGTAGAGATGGGGTTTCACCATGTTGGACAGGCTTTTATATCCCGCACTACACCTAGCAAAAAAATATAATTGTATAATTATCTAATTAAGATTTATTGAAATGCTTTAAGTTTTTAGATTCTAGTTTAAGTTTCTATGCCAATACTTTATTACTTTTTTTGGTTCCTTTGCCTTTGAGAATTTTCTTAGCATTTTTAATTTAATTTAATAATTGAGTGATTATGACAGGAAATCATTTCATGTAAAAAACAGACCAAATATTCTGGTTCCTAGCCTGTTTTCTTCCATTTAGATATGATGGTACTAAAGCAAACAACAAATGACACTTCTGCTTATTTAGTGATTCCACTATTCTGAATATATATTTCATGGCAATAAGAATTTGTTGAAGTTTGAAGGCCTTTTTACAGTCTCTGAAAAGACTTAAAATTATTGTTTTCATTCAAGTTATAGATGGTTATAATCTCTAACAGACAGCTGAGACTTTCATTTTCACTGTAAGGTTAATTTTATTTGGAGTGTCCTGAAAAAAAAAAAAAAAGAAAGAAAGAAAGAAATAAAGAGAGAAAGAAAGAAAACTTTGGCTTTACAAAACTCTTTTAGTGTAAAAATGACTGAGAATATTATTATTCCCTTTATATGAAATGTCCAGCTAAGGAAAATTATAGAGAAAAAAAGTAGACCAATAGTTGCCTTGGGCTAGACTTAGGAGTTGCCTTGGGGATTAAGTATAAATGGACGTGAGGCAACTTTTGGGGCAGTGAGAATGTTCTAATACTACATTATGGTGGAGGTTGCACAATTTTGTAAATTTCCTGAAAATTATTGAATTGTATGCTTAAATAATTCATGAATTTTGTGGTATGTAAATTATTTCTTAATAAAGTTATTAAAATAATTTATGAAAGTACAGGGTTAAATTTTATTTCATAATAAATGTAAATTGTCCTTAGTATCCATTTATGAAAGTAAATATGTTGATTGAAATTATTTCATTAGAAAACTATTGTTACTCTTTAGTTGTATGGCTATATGTAGGTCTTGTATGATTTTATTAATTTATATTGAACTACTTAGTAGAATTTTTAAAAATATGGCTACTCATATGTAAAAGTTACTGGACTGGTCTTCTTATTTTTCTGACCTTTTTATTTCCATATAAATTCAGATGATTTCTCATTAATATTTATGATATTCTGCTCTGAAAATAATATAATCAATTACTTGCCTTTTTAAGTCAAATATTCTACCCTAGTTGACTATAAAGTGATTTTTTTCAAAGGAAGTCTTAATTTTTCATGTATTTCTGAGATTAAATTTGAGAGATGTTCACATTGGGGGGAAAATCAAATTTAGTAAGCTGTGAACTTTGGCAATGAAAGATTGAACTACTGGTTTAAATATTTGTTAATATCTGCTCACTATTCCATTCACATAGCATAAGAATTTCCCCTATGCCTGATATTTTTGGCTTCATATTTTTAATTTCCATTTCTGGATTTGTATTCTTATGTCCAATTAAGCATTCATGCTGATTTTTTTTTACTTCATAAATACATAGTATCTATGATGGTTAATACTGAATGTCAACTTGATGGGACTCAATGATGCAAAGTATTGACCCTGCAAGTGTCTGTTAAGGTGCTGACAAAAGAGATTAACATTTGAGTCAGCAGGCTGGAAAAGGCAGACCCACCCTTAATCTGAGTGGGCACAATCTAATCAGCTTCAGACGCAGCCAGGATATAAAGCAGGCAGAAAAACGTGAAAAGGTTTGACTGGCTTAGCCTCTCAGCCTACATCTTTCTCCCATGCTGGATGCTTCCTGCCCTTGAAACACCAGACTCCAAGTTCTTCAGCTTTGGAACTTGAAATGGATTCCTTTTGCTCCTCAGATCATGTGAGTTAATATTACTTAATAAACTCCTATATATATATCCTATTAGTTTTGCCCCTCTAGTATCAATCAAAATTTGAAGCTACAAGAGAATTTAGACATCATCCAGTGCAACTTATTAAATTATACTTTTGATAGGAGATGCTAAATGGTTAGGGAACTTGTTTGGATCTAGGGAATTAGTTGGTTATATACTCAGCTCTTAATTGCCAAGGAATAGTCATGATGAACCAGCAGACTTTCCTCACCTAGTTGGGGAGAAAAGAATTAGATTAATTTTTGGTTCCTTGAACTCTAGAATTCTATAAATCTATCAACTGTAACTATGTCCAATATAATGCTATGGATGTTACTCTTCTTAATTAACTATGTCTAGCTCCACTTTCTCATAGTCCAACTATCATTAATCTTGGATTATAATGTGTAGATCCTATCTGCCTGGCTCCCTGAACTTTTTATAGAAAGGAGTATATACTATATACTATATTAGTAAAAGCACACACTCTGGGTTTAAACTCCCTGGGTTTGGGTATTGGTTCTGCCACTCATTTAGACTGTGTCCTTGGACAGGTTATTATCCTCTCAATATGGGGAGAATAAAATGCTTCATAAACTGGTGAGGATTAGATGAATTAATACATGCTTGAAATAGTCCACTGAATATAATAGAAACTCATAAGATGAATAATTAATGTAACTCAAATCAATTGGTTGAGATGAGTAAAGAGATATATATATTTTATATGTATCTATATATACTTATATATCTGTATATATGTATATATACTTATATATAGATATATATAAGATATATATCTGCTATATATAGAAATCTATAATGTCATATATCTACATATCTATATATAAGATATATAGAGAGAATTATATAGTTATATATTAAACAGTATATAGTATTTCAGTGCCTCATGGCCCATATATAAGTATATGTAAATTTATATATTTTATATAATATAAAATATTAGATATATTGCTATAGTAGTACACTTATATAGAGAGATTATATATATGAAATATATAAATATATATAAAGTATATAAAAATATATAAAAAATATCATATATAGAAATATACTTATAGAGATAGCATATATATATAGATAGTATATGATAATATGCATATATACATTACTATACAGTATATGTAGTATATAGAGTAGCTATATTAGATATTCTAGTATATTAATGAATACATATATTTATAAGAGAATATATAGTTGTCTATATATAAATGTATATCTATATATGTATATATGTATGTTATATATAGCTATCTAATATATATAGATATCTGTATATACTAATATATAGTTATATATTTTATAGATATATGTAAGTATATATATATCTGCCTCTTTATATACTTATATATGTAGATGTCTGTGTATATATAGCTTTTTGGGGTCCTACTTAGCCTAGCCTTTCTTTCTCCATAGGTTTAACTGTAGAGCTGTGTTTCTTTTTCTTTTTTTTTTTTTTTTTGAGACGGACTATTGCTCTGTCTCCCAGGCTGGAGTGCAGTGGCGTGATTTCGGCTCACTGCAACCTCCGCCTCCCGGGTTCACATCATTCTCCTGCCTCAGCCTCCCGAGTACCTGGGATTACGGGCACCCGCCACCATGCCCAGCTAATTTTTTGTATTTTTAGTAGAGACGGGGTTTCACCATGTTAGCCAGGATGGTCTCGATCTCCTGACCTCGTGATCCGCCCGCCTTGGCCTCCCAAAGTGCTGGGATTACAGGCGTGAGCCACTGTGCCCAGCCACAGCTATGTTTCTTAAACTTAAGTAATGCGTAAATATATTGTAAAGAAAATACCTCAGACTTCTATGAATATACTTACAAATTCCAGTTGAAGAACTACATTAATTAAATGCTGCCACCTTCCATGGTAGCTTGGTTCCAACACAATGAGAAACTCAAATGCAATTTTTGATGCTGAAATCAGGTAACCAGTACTTTATTGTTAGATCTTCAGCTGATTGAGCATTTTAATTTTTTTAGGTCATCATCAAAACAAAAACATACATTTTAAGCATATGAAATATCTTGAGACTATTGCAGCAGACCCTAGTTGAGAACAGTTGCTTCAAAGGTAAAAATAATACACCTATACACACCAAACAGATTGTTTTATATTCAAAACTCCAGTATCAGTATTTGTTTTAATCAGTTGAAATTACTTAAGAGTAATACCAGGCCTGCTTCCAGTGGTGGTAGCAACTGAAGCTGATTTTTATCAGATCAAGAGTGAGCCAGGACAATGCCAGTTTGGGGCCAGCTCCAGGTAGAATGATAAAAGTTTTTGAGGCTTCTGTCTTCCTTCTGTTGCCCTACTACATTCTCTCATCCTTCCTCCTGTCTGTGCCCTTTGTCAGTGCCCTTACCCCTAACCGGAAAAGCTCCTCATTGAGATGCTTGACATGTTACTTTTCCCAGCCTATTTATGTTTTAATAAAGTAAATCTAAGCCCCTGAAATACCTCAAGACTTGTTAGAATCTCTTAAAATTTCCAACACTCTGAGTTCAATAAGAAGAAATGAAAGTACATATATTTTTATAAATTTTTTATGTTTGCAAACCAAGAAACATGCCATTTCTCCCAGTAAAAATGGGGCAAGTGAGGACCACTTTGCCTTTTCTCCTGAACAGAGTAGTCCTCATTTCCCCCTTTTTTCTTTATAAAAAGGAAATGATGATAAAACGTTATTAATTGGATACCACTTCAAATGGGAATTAGTTACACATAGAATATTTCATATATATTAGTATAGAAGTCATTTAAGATACAAGCATTTTATCCTTTTGTAAGTTCTTTTGTCTAAAGTTTGTTAAGAGGAAAGCCAAATATTCTTTTATTATATACTAAAAGATGTAAATATTATTAATTTATGTCCTATAGCTCCCTATGGAAAAGGGAAACTCAGTATTACCATAAACAGGATCTGTTCTTTATGTGAGTAGTTAGAAGCTAATTGTAGGTTTTTGAGATTTAATTTAGTCTCTGGTTATCATGTTTAGAATCTTATGACATGATTTGTTTTAGAGAAATAATCTGCTTGCAGTTAAGTACATTCCTTAGGTGTCAGCCTGGTTAAACAGTGTCTGTCCTCAGTTGGTAAACATCTACTTAGATGCCAGTGATGCGATAGAAACTGTCGTGTCAGCTTATAACATTCCCAGAGGGTTGCACTTTCAATGCAGATGGGGGGAAGGACAAAGTAATAGCTTCTTGTTGGGATTACAGTAAGTGAGGGCTCAAGTGAAGATCCCTTAGTTCCTTGAATGATCCTTTAAAAGGTAATAGTTTTCCATTTTTTGCTTTCTATTCTTGCATATGTAATGAAAATAAAGTGAACTTAGAAGTATGGGCTTAGTAAATTCTTAGTAAATTACATTCACATGCTATAAGATTTTAATCAATGAGTATCTAATGGGGAAGGCAATTTATATTTAATACCAACCTACAACATACCTATATTTTAAACTGTTAATCATCCAGTAATCCATAAGCCTAGGAAAGATAGAGCCTGGCTATGACTTGTTCTATCTCATTTGTTTTCGTTTTCTTTTTTTTTTTTTTTTTTTTTTTTTTTTTTTTTTTGAGACATAGTTTCATTTTGTCGCCCAGGCTAGAGTGCAGTGGCGTGATCTCAGCTCACTGCAACCTCTGCTTTCCGGGTTCAAGCGATTCTCTTGCCTCAGCCTCCTGAGTAGCTGGGATTACAGGCACGTGCCACCACGCCCAGCTAATTTTTTTGTATTTTTAATAGAGATGGCGTTTCACCATATTGGTCAGGCTGGTCTTGAATTGCTGACCTCAAATGATTCACCCACCTCTGCCTCCCAAAGTGCTGGGATTACAGGTGTGAGCCACCGCGCCGAGCCTGTTCTATATGATTTTGAAACCTAAACCCTTTCCTCTTAAACAAGCAGACATCTGTAATATATGAAGCCTAATTGTAAAATAGATAAAGGTAACAGACTGTATGGTTGGTATAGTTTCTGGTTAGTGCTAAATGATTGGAACAAAGAAAGGAGAGATTACTCTGGATTGGAATGATCAAGAAAAGCTATATAAGGATATAACTTGAGGTGGACTGTGAACTGGGTAGAAACACTGGCCACAGAAGGAATGAAGACTAAGAGATTTTTGGAAGATACTTGTTAGTATGGGTTTGAAGACATAAAGGAAGAGGATTGTTTAAGGGTAACATTTGGGTTATTGGTGTTTTGGTGTTTAGCACTGTACCTAACATCTGTGTAGGTGCTTAATAAATGTTTGTTGAATTGAAAACATTCTGGGAGATGAGGGAAATAACTGAGAGTGCACAATCTTGTCCTGTTGGAGGTAACAGAGTTAAGGTGCCTTTCCACAAATGGCTAACCTGGTAAGGGTTATGGATGAATGGGAATGGTGAGGAAGAAGACAGCACAAGTCAGCTTTTCATCTGATTTAAAATAATGGGCCTAAAACGGGGAATTTTGAGGTCATGAGCAAAGTCAATGAAAGAATTAACACCTGAGACTTCATTGAAGCTGTGAGGGGAGTAGGAAAGATTTGATTAGCCACTGAGGCCAGGGAAAACAGATTCAAAAGGAAATAGCCAAATAGCAAGTAGTAAGGAGCAAGGTGAAATTTGAGAACTAAGTTTGGGTTATGTTTATATACAAGGTTTTCCTATTTTCTTCTCAGAAATCTGAGGTGCAGTGCAAGGAAATAATTAAGCCTTCGTGTTCACCATTCCAAATCTAACTTGTCAATCATATCAGATTTCATACCTTTTTCAAGTCAATACACCTGGTTGCCTATGTGTGCCTAGGCCTTTGGGTTACAACAGTATATAGAAATTAAAAATATTCACCTTAAACAGTTTCTCTTAAAGAATGTTTAGAAAAGCATTAGGTCACACAGCTCTAGTATCAGAGTTGGAAAAAAACTTGATAGGGTTCGTTTTAGAGGTTCTGACAATTGTAATATTTTTAGTAGTTACAATGTAAGAGCTCTGTCGTTCCCATCATCTAATTATAATGTGCAAAGACTGATTGCATGTACTCTTTGACTACAGTTCTTGGCACTAATAACCCTAAACAAAGCTGGAGGCGCTAATTACCTCCTTTTCCTAATCTGAATTTTGATGTGCTTTTGAACTGGTAAGTCTTCTGGCATTCTAAGAAGACTTACCCCATCACTGGGGAGACGTTTACTTCAGCATTCAGAACACTAGATTTTTGAATTAAAGTTTTTTAGAGGAGTTTTTTATGCAGTAGCACAAATAAATTATTAGTGTCTTTATTTTTATATGCCCCAATCGTCATTGCCTGAATATAAGAAGGAGATAAGTGTTAACAGTTTACTCAGGGGATATGTGTACTTTTTGATAGAAAACATGGAGACTATGAAAAGCATTCATTTTGTCTCCTGGTTGTCAGGTTCTGTCTATAACTGATAATATGATCCTATGTCTTTTAAATGTGCTGTTGCCTGAATTTCTTGTGGTAATACTAAAGGTAGAAAGAAAAAAAGTTAACTTTGCGTTTATGTTACATGAAAGGAAAATGATTCACTGAATTACTAAGCACATCTGAAAAATGACAAGGCAGAGGCTATTTGTTCCTTTTTCATTAAAGAACCAGGAAATTCTTTTTTGATTGATGACATTGTATTAATATTTAGTCTGATTTATTAGTGTGAGGCAAACATCTTTTTTCCCCAAAGTGTTGACTTAGAGAATGTGGACTTATATAAAATAAAGATAATTTAGTTTATGGTTTTCTTCTTCTTTCAAAATTCAGTTTCTTAACTTTTTGTTGGAATTTTTTCTCACTTTTAAAAAAACCTTTAGTTTTGTGACTTGGGCAATCTACTCGGCCTCAATTTTCTTATCCCTAAAATGGGGTTATTAATCCACCTATTTAACAGGGTGGTTGTTAGGATTAAACGAGATCATATCTGTGGAACGATTCAAATGGTTAGAACAGTAGTACCTCATAGTTAACTCAGTGAGTAAGTGTTAGCTATTGTTTTAAATAAAATCAGTAGGATTTCAACCACACTGGCAGGTGTGTCCAGCTCTGCCCTTTGCTAGCTGTGTGACCCTAAGAATGTTACTTAGCTTCTTTGTATTTCAGTTTCCATGTCTGGAACACGGAAGTAATACTGATGCCTACCTTGTAGAGTTTTGTAACAATTAAAGCAGTAGTTAATGCTTATAAAAGTTCTCAGAACACTCTGGCACGTAGTAAGTCTGTTGTTATAATTATTTCCAGCATTATCACTGTTTTTGTCAGGATGAGTTTTTTAAAAGCAATGCATAAAAGTACTATAAATATACATTTGTTCTATATAATGGCCAAGTAAGGAAACAAAAGCAGATAAGGTAAAAAGCACAAGAAATGAAAAAACAGAAAGAAGGCAAACAGGAATAGGCAGAAGGATAAGTACTACAAAACATACATACACATCCAGGGAGAGAGGACAGATTAGAAAGTTCCAGAAAGTTCTTCCTATTTCTAAAATTTGTTTATACACACATATATGAAATGAAATTCTAGACTACAGTAAGTGATCTGTGAGCTATTTCCTACATCATAGCATTTTTACATTGTATTTTGTTTGCTCACTTAATTGTCCATCTTCCCCTGCAAGCTCTTGAGGGTAAGAAACATGTATGTCTTGTTCATCTTTGGAACCCTACTGTAGCATGTAGAAAGCTCTCAATATTTAAACTGAATTTAAAAATAAGGTTTTGCAATACTAACTTATATTTTCCATAAATGTTTTCTAATTTTCCATAAATTTCCCACAAATATGTCTTGATATATTTATATATAATTCCTTGACTGTGTGTGATGTGGTTTAAAATTTTCTTTTTTCTAAAATTTTTATTTTCTTTTTAATTTGGAAGTCTCCATTCTTATTAAAATTAAGTACTTATGCTATTGAATAAAATAATGCTTGTTACGCCTTTAGGAAAACATAGTTGTTCACCATACTTTATATATCATGTGTGAACTTTTCTATTATTTTCTTCCTTGCAGAGTGTATTGTTCTTTTTGTTTGTAAAGCAGCATACTTGATGCTGCAACCAGTGACTTTTTGCCATACATTCTTAGTACTTCTTGGAATATTTGGTTTAGGAAGTGGGGTAATTAGTACATAAACATTATGTAGCAGAACTACCCTAATTAGTGCCTTTTGGCCTGGCTTCAATGATAAACAAAGTAAGATGTGTGTCAGCATTCATCCTAACACTTTATAAAAATTGTTATAGCCCTATGGGGCAGCATACACAAGATAAGTTAAATAATATAGTAGTTGAGACCATGAGAAGGAGTTTCGTCTGTCTATTTAATAGTCTTTGCCTGATAAATTAGCTTCCTAGCTTTGAAGGCTTCATTAGTCTTAATTATCCAGAAAGCATAAACTTAGCCATCAAAGTGTATCCCTAATAACTTTTTACATCTTTAGTGAAATGTTGCCTCTTTAATCTGTACCTAAGCCAATTTCACTATCTTCCTATAATCTATAGGCAAAAAACAGCATTAGCTTAGACCATCAAAATGAAATAGATTCAGGAACTAGGTTCAGAGGCAAAACATTTCTCACCCACTTTATGGGGCCTTCAGGAAATTTTCTTTCATTTAGTTCACTGTTACTTAAGTCTGTTATTTCAGAAGACCACTGCTTCCTATTTTTGAAGTGTAAATGCTTTAAAGATTTTCCCATTAAGATGTTGCTTTGTTGGTTCACAATACTGGGGCTACTATATAGGAACAGATCATTTTTCCTAGAGACAAGGAACAGAACTTTCTGCTAGACAGCTCATTTCTTAGAGACACTCTAAGCTTAAACCCGTTAGGTAATTTCTCATCCCTTACCCCTCTCCTTCCCTCCCATCTTTCCAAGTCTCTCATGTCTATTATTCCAGTCTGTAGCTGACATTAATTTTTAAGGACAATTACTCTTTATATACTACTTCTGTAAATCCATAACAGATCCCCAGGTTTTCCTTGTCTATTAGAAACTGTTTTTAAAATATGGTTTAGGCCGGGCGCGGTGGCTCAAGCCTGTAATCCCAGCACTTTGGGAGGCCGAGACGGGCGGATCACGAGGTCAGGAGATCGAGACCATCCTGGCTAACACGGTGAAACCCCGACTCTACTAAAAAAAAAAAAAACAAACTAGCCGGGCGTGGTGACGGGCGCCTGTAGTCCCAGCTACTCGGGAGGCTGAGGCAGGAGAATAGCGGGAACCCGGGAGGCGGAGCTTGCAGTGAGCTGAGATCCGGCCACTGCACTCCAGCCTGGGCGACAGAGCCAGACTCTGTCTCAAAAAAAAAAAAAAATGGTTTAAGAAACAAACTTATCTCCATTCATATTCTTGAACAACACCTCTAATTGATGAATTACTCAGAAATTTTGCTGATGAAAACATAAGTTATGAAATCTGTATATTGTATAAGACCGTTGCTTCCCTGAGAGAAATCACTCACATTGTTTCTTCTAGAACGTATTCTTTCAGACTTGTGCGTTTGAACTCTTGAAATTTTCTATGTGTTTTCTCTCTGATTGTATGTAGAAATTCCATGTTTGTTTTATGTAGATAGGATTAAGACGGAACTGTGTTCTAAAAATTGGGTTGTTTTTTATAAATTGTCCAAATTTACATGTTCCTAAAAAATATATTAAGAATGTTAGCTGGCAACCTCTTTTAAATCCATAATATGCTGACATATTAAATCTTTGCAATAAAGAATATTGAAAAAGCAATACTGCTTAAAGTGTACAAATGGTATTTAATTCCACGTGGTCCTGTGCTTCCATCAGTCCCTGCACACAGGCTTCTCCACTCCTGATTCTAAAGCTCATTTACACTAAAAAGATTATTGAAAGGTACTGATTATTGAAAGGTACTTGATCTGTTTTTGAGCTTAAGAAATAGAGCTAATGGACAGTGTCACGATTTTACAAGCACATGCAGCCCATTTTCCATTCCTAGATAGATCATTTATGTTTTCTACATCACCTACACTCTTGGGTCCAGGGTGATAGAGCATAGTAAGAAGCCAAAAAGAATGAATATCTTTTGAAGAACTATTTTTTTTTTTTTTTGAGACGGAGTCTCGCTCTGTCGCCCAGGCTGGAGTGCAGTGGCGCAATCTCGGCTCACTGCAAGCTCTGCCTCCCAGGTTTACGCCATTCTCCTGCCTCAGCCTCCCGAGTAGCTGGGACTACAGGCGCCCGCCACCTTGCCCGGCTAGTTTTTTGTATTTTTTTAGTAGAGTCGGGGTTTCACCATGTTAGCCAGGATGGTCTTGATCTCCTGACCTCGTGATCCGCCCGTCTCGGCCTCCAGAAGTGCTGGGATTACAGGCTTGAGCCACGGCGCCCGGCCAAAGAACTATTTTCAAGCTAGTGTACCTAATTGGATGAGGACCATAGGCAGTTTTTCCTTCAGATGCCAGCAATCTAGAAGGAGGAGTAGGATGGGAGCAGAGAGGTTGCCTTCCCACCTGGATAACTGAATGTGGTTTTCAGCAGTTCTTAAAATTGTCAGCTCACACACACTATATTTATTTATTTATTTACATATGTCTGTATGTACGTGACAGAGTCTTACTGTGGCACCCAGGCTGGAGTGCGGTATCATGATCTCGGCTCACTGCAGCCTCTGCCTCCTGGGTCCAAGTGATTCTTGATTCTCATGCCTCAGCTTCCCAGGTAGCTGGCAATACAGGCATGTGCAATCACACCTGGCTAATTTATTTCATTTTATTTTATTTGTATTTTCGTAGAGATAGAGTTTCACCATGTTGCCCAGGCTGGTCTGGAACTCTCGGGTTCAGGCAATCCGCCCACCTCGGCCTCCCAAAGTGCTGGGATTACAGGCGTGAGCCACTGCCCCCAACCAACTCACACACACTTTAAGTGGGGCTTTAGTTAATATCTTAATATCAGGAATAGAACTTGATGTGGTTTTCCATACATGTACACATACATAATAAATATCATCCTTTTACAACTACTATAAGAATTAGTGCCTTTATCATTGGATATTCTGTTAAAATCATTAACAGAAAATGTGTTCTTTCTAGAGAAATTTTATCAAAAAATGTATACAGTGTTTGAACATGTGATTACAAAGGAAAGGGAAAGCTAATAAAGAACTTCGTAGTAGAACCATGGCCAGGCACAGTGACTCACGGCTGTAATCCCAGCACTTTAGGAGGCTGAGGTGGGAAGATCACTTGAGGTTCAGGCGTTTGAGACCAGCCTGGCCAACATGGTGAAACCTCATCTTTACTAAAAATACAAAAAGTAGCCAGGCATGGTGGCAAGTGCCTGTAATCCCAGCTACTCGGCAGGGTGAGGCATGAGAATCACTCAAACCCAGGAGGTGGAGGTCACAGTAAGCCACGATCATGCCACTGCACTCCAGCCTGGGCGACAGAGTGAGACTCTGTCTCAGAAAAAACAACAACAAAAAAAACTTAGTATATAACCGTTTATTTAGCTATTTTTCAGATACATTTTGGAACAAAAGTGATTTTTTTTCAAACTTCTTTACCCTCTGTGGTGGTAGGAGACAGATTTCATATTCGCAGAGGTCCATACGTGGTACATATGTTGCTTAAAACTTGTGGTTGACACTGTAGTAGGAAGTATCAGTAGGGTCGCTACTGATACCTAAATTCCCGGTGTTTCTAGTAGGTATAAACCAGAGTGTGATTTGTTTTTGTGAGGAGGGAATTATATATCTCATAGGTAAGCTAAATTCTTATTTTTGGCATTCATACTATAATTCTCTACCCTGATTCTTGTGTTTTTGCACATGGTAGACAAATATTAAAAATTCCACTTGACATGATTCTCCAATCAGAAATTCCTGAGAATACGGATGTTTAAAAGCTGAACTTAAGCTACCTTAAAACATTTCAGTATTTTGAAAGAGAAAAGGATATTGTATTTAATTCCTCCTTTTATAAAGAAGTTTTAACTAAACTTTAAAATTATTTTTTATTATCTGGTGTACCAGGATTGTGCAGGTAATATTCTTTTTGTTTTTAGGTCTCACTCAGTATCTCTGTTTTTTTAATAAAACAAGGGTCAGCAAACTTTCTCTGTAAAGGGCCGGGTAGTAAATATTTTAGGCTATGCAGGCCACATATGATCTCTGTAGAATCTCCTGTTTCACCACCTTCTACACTCTCTTCTTCCTCCTCCTCCTCTATTTTTTTTTTTTTGCAGCCCTTTAAAAATGTAGAAACTGGCCAAGCACAGTGATTCACACCTGTAGTCCCAGCACTTTGGGAGGCAAGGTGGGCGGATTGCTTGATTCCAGGATCTCGAGACCAGTCTGGGCAACATGGCAAAACCCTGTCTCTACAAAAAAATACAAAAATTAGTTGGACATGGTCACATGCACCTGTAGTCCCAGCTACTCAGGAGGCTGAGGTGGGTGGATTGCTTGAGCCCATGGGATCAAGGCTACATTGTGCTGAGATTGTGCCACTGCACTCCATCCTGGGTGGCAGAGAGTCAGACCCTGTCTCAAAGAAAATAATAATAATAAATAATAATAAATTAATAAAAATGTAGAAATGATTCCAAGCTCAGGTGCTCTATGAAAAAAGGTTTGGCCCACTGGCTGTTTTGGGGCCTAGTTCTAGGCCAAGTTCTGCCCCAAAGTAATGGTGTGCTTTGGGGTAGTTTGTATAATTGGCTTTATCTTCTCTAGTTGTTTTATGAAGATAACCTAATAGTCACTTCCTGTGTGAATAATTTGTGAAATACCTATATATTTGCTTTTGTTTTCTAATTTTAGATACACACTTTACAGAAAATAATTTGGTCATATTAAATTTGATTAATGCTAAGATTAGTATCACCTGAGGTCAAGCTATATGGCATGTGAATTCAATGTCAGAAAGTCTGAATTTGGGTCCTTGATTTGCTACTTACTAGACTCTTGGGTCGCAGGTAAGCTCTGAAACTCTGAGTTTCTACTTCCTGTTTGTCAAACTAATGAAATGACACTAACTCTGCCTACTTCTTAAAATTATTTAATTATTTTTTAATTGAAATGTAGAAACTAAAATACCGTTATAAAGCACAAAACATAAAATCATCATTAGGAGTCATTCTTTTAAACTACATGTTTTATAACTGAATTTCCCTTTATAAATGTTATAGGAAAAGAATTTTAATTTAAAAACCACTAACCAGTAAAGCCAATAATTCTACATAGTATAGCATCTGGCAAATAGACACTCAGTGGCTAGTTATCTAAGGTAAGTCAGTAGCTTTTCCAACTAGAACTTACACCTAGGTTTTAATTATATTGTTCCTTTCTAACTAACCCAATGGTATCAAATACTCTCTGGAATATAGATGATGAAGCTCTTAACATAGTGCTTCCCACATGGTAGGCACTCAGAAATTTGCTGACTAATTCTAGGACTTCCGTCTGCCTAGGCATTAGATGTTCCCATTTACCTCTCAGCTGTAAATACTACATTTTTTGTACTTAAAGTATAAAACTGTTGTCTTTCCTTCTTTCTTAGTTTGCATTTGCTCCATTCCCTCAGTAGTTCTCTTTATTTCCTTTGTCAGTGACAGAAGAATAAAAAGAAAAATATTCCCTGGGGACTGGATAGGTTCTGTCCAATTGAAAGATAGTTATTTCCCAGTTTACTTTTTTCTTGACCCTTCTTCCCTCAATTAGTTATTTCCAACAAAAGCCACTTGAAACCAAATTTCTTTTAATAAGAGCTATGCCTTGGCTAGTGGTAGCTCATCTGTTGGGGAGAAGGAAACAACAAAGGAAGCTCCTTAGAAATCTAAGATGGATTTTTCAGTTTTACTTGGTTTTGCGTTATACACAGTTTAAGGGAGGAAGAAAACAGAAATAACTTAGTACAGTACTTTCCAAGTCTAGCTGTACATCAGAATCACCAGATAAGCTTTGAAAAACCAAGGATTTCCTGGCCTTGAACCAGACTTATTAAATCAGAATCTTGGAGGGGGTCAGAACTATCAATCTGTAATTTCAGAAGACTCAGCCAGGTTTGAGAACCAGTCAATACCATGGTTTTTAGAGCAAGACAGATGTGAGTTTGAAATCTGGTTCTGTTACTTACTACCTGTACACCTTTCAAAAAAGCAAAGATAATACAGGTAGTAAAGCTTCATTTCATTGAGGTATTTTGAGATTAAATGAAATAATATAACATGTAAATACTTGGTACATAACAGTAAGTCATTGTTTATTGTTGTACATGATTATATTATTATTTTCTGACAGATGGTATTAGGAAAAAAGTTAGACTAAATTTAAATTTTAAATAGAATTCTTTAAGATAGAACGTGAATAAAAGTTTATTTCATGACAGTCTCAAATTAGTTATGCTACTTATCCATTATTAGCATTTTATTAATAGAAATATGCAGGTATAGAGTATTCACTCTGTAGTTTTCTTACAAGACTTGACACTTTTTAGAGTAGTATGTACATGTTGCACATAGACTAAGATGACAATTACATTCATTTGGAAAAAATTATTTAGATTTCTAATCTAACACAGTAAAAGAAAAATGGAAAAGAAAGAGTATAAATTATTTTGTGTTGGCTTCTTGATTTACATTAGGCCCAACCTGGTTTTGTTTTTTTGTTTGTTTGTTTGTTTTTTTGGTTTAGTTTGGTTTTGTTTGAGATAGGGTCTGGCTCTGTCACACAGGCTGGGATGTGGCGGCATGATCTCAGCTCATTGCAGCCTTCACCTCCCAGGCTCCAGCCATCCTCCCAACCCAGCCTCCTGAACAGCTGGGACTACAGACTTGCACCACCATGCCGGGCTTGCTTATTCATTCATTCATTTTATGGTAGAGATGGGGTCTTGCCATGTTGCCCAGACTGATCTTGAACTCCTGGGCTCAAGTGATCCTCCCAACTTGGCCTCCCAAAGTGTAGGGATTATAGGCGTGAGCCGCCATACCTGTCCCCAGCCTGATTTTTTTTTTTAAACTAAAGCCACAAATAAGTAAAGGGAAGCTGGTATATGTAAAAATATGAGATATACATGTTGATTTCAGCGAACATTTAGGTTTCTCTGAAAATCTGATATCAAATAACTCTACCTGAAACAAATGATGTTGGTCTGTTCTATGTTAAAATAAGTATCTATACAGACTACTATGATTTTGGCATTCTAAATATTCTGAGATCTTTTAAAAATATTTTTTAGACTTTTATGTTTGTACATATTTTGAGAAAATAAGTCTGTGGTTCATGTTCCACTCCTCATACTTTTCTAAAGTGCTGTCCGACTTAAGAAGAAAAATCTTTCGCCCAATGTTTTGGAAGGGTTCTATGATATTTCTGCCAAAGTTGTATATACAAAGTGTATTCCTTTTAGTAAGGACCAGCATGATCATTTCTAAAGTGAAAATAAACAGTGAAAAGCCATTAGTAAGTAGCCAATAATATTGATTCTTTGGTTAGCGTGATAAATCAAATTTCCCAGGGGTAGTCACATAAATTATAGCATTATGTTGATAAGATGAATTTGGCCAAATTATAGCTTTAGTTTGTAGCAGAGTCAGTCTTAAAACTCAGGTCTCTTAACAGCCAGCCAAGGCTATCCCTTTATTTTGTAGTTGAAACCTAGGCAAAGCCAATTTGGTACTCGCTCACCCCTTCCCAGAAATGAAGTTGCTTGATGGCTCTTTTGAAAGTGTTAAGTTCAGGTATCTGAAAAATTGGAGGAATATTAATAATAGTTAACCTTTATTTAGTCACTGAGTTGGTGCTGCACCTGTTTATCTCATTTAATTTTTATTCTATCTCATATGAGGTAGATGTTGTTATGCCCATTTTAGTGTTTTTATTATCTATCTAGTATTTAAAAGTTCATAACATCAAAAAAGTCATAACTATTACAATAGCTACTGTCCATCCTTATTTTTGACACTGCACTTTACTCTGTTTTACATATCATTTTATTTAATAGTCATGCAACTCTGTGAGAGTCTGAGTATGAATGTATACATTTTCAATTTGTACCATCTTACACTAAATAGGTTGAAGTAATTTTGCTGAAACTCACACAGCTAATAGCTGAAATAAGTGAAGTTTTAACTCAGGTCTGATTTCAAATTTCATTTCTTTCCTGCTACTTTATCTTACTTCACATTTATAATTTTACCTCTTACCAAAATAAGACTAGTGTTACCTAGGAAATGGGGTACACATGATAGATATCTTTTTTTCTTATACCTGAAGGAGTTCTTATGATTTTCATGCTCTAATTTTCTAAACTAAAAATATGTTCCATTGTTATCAAAATGTAGAAAATCAGTTAAGTACCACAATATATGGAGGCTTTAAAAAGTTACTTAGAAAATATGCATTGTATTGATATTTCTATTTATTAGAAATCTCCCACTATGTTTCAAGGGGACTTTTGTTATGTCAAGTCAGACATAAATATTTATGGACTATATCATGGTGTCACATAGGTAATTATTTGTTTTTCTTTGAAGCTAAACAAAATTACAACAGTATATCATTCAAAGTGCTAAGCTTTGGATCATAAGTAGTTAATCTGATTAAACAGCTTAGTCACACATTCATGATAAGGATATAATGCCAAAAATTCTATAGGTTTTAATAATAATACCTTAG
This sequence comes from Rhinopithecus bieti, assembly GCF_001698545.2. Classification (NCBI taxonomy): domain Eukaryota; kingdom Metazoa; phylum Chordata; class Mammalia; order Primates; family Cercopithecidae; genus Rhinopithecus; species Rhinopithecus bieti. The sequence goes on from NW_016814921.1 coordinate 1,673,533, forward strand.
TCTAGGAATTCTGGTGTAAGAATTATTTTGGAAATAGATCATTTATGTGTTTGTTTTCATTTCCAACTGAAAATAGTGTAGTAATATTGATTCATCTAATATGAATATTATGACTACAGAATAATTAGAATAAAGGATGATATTAACACGGGCAATGGAAAGTTCAAATAAAAATTATTGAGTGTAAAAGTTTTACTTCTTAAGATAGTGCCTGTTCAGAATGAGGCAATTTGATATCATTGTTTTTTGCTTAAGACAGCTTTTAGAGTTTAGTATAGAAGTTGTTCAAATAGAAGTTGGTACATGTTGAAGCTGAATGCCTTCTTTTCTTAAAAGGCAGGAAATGCTCTTCTCATTTGTTAGTTTTAGTTTTCTACAGTCTAATAATCTTATGAAAGGTACATCATTTTAAATTTGAAATGTAATTGGAATGTCTTATTGAATGTCTTCAGCGATGACTTCTGGTTTTCTAATGTTTCATTTTGAAAATATTGACTTTTAGGATCATAAAAGGAAAAAATAAAACTTTTATATACAGTTTTGTGATAAAAGAATTGAACATATATGAGGTTGATGGTTGCAGTGTAAAGCTGGGGGGTGGGGAGAGTTGTTTCTAAGAAGTTACCTTAATTAAAAAGAGAATACCCTATTCATTGGTCATTCAAGTGGGAATATAGATATGTGGGGTGGAGAGGGGGACAGCTTTGTACCTGCAAAGCTCTAATGAATGCCACTACATGGTGGAGCTTGAGAACACACTGAGTTACCCAAAAGACTAGTTTGTCATTGCAGTGGCTCCTAGACACTGCTTTATGAGGAAAGAAAAGAGGAAAGAGGATGAACCTAGATACAAAGGGAAAGGCTTGGGAAAAAGAAACTACATCCGTGATTTTCGTAGTGCCTCTTTTGTTACTATTGTTTTGTAAATAAAATAGGTAGCAAATCCAGTCATTCAAAAATTATAAATAACCACTAAAGGGAGAAGTTCAATGCTCACTTTAGCTTGGTTTCTACTGTTGTTCTTTATGGTGTGCATTTGTGTTTACAGTACTCTCTGAAACAGCTCTTCACAGCTGCTTTATCTGTAAGTTCTTTGTCACATCTAATGGAACTTTTTTGAAGTTGTTTCCATCAACTTGAATCTGTAGTTGTTCCCTAAGTTCATTCTGGAATGGCTGCAACCAGTATAAAGAAGAAAGTATTAAGGGCATTGAGTTACCCAAAGTGTTACTTGTTATTGCTGAATTCTACTTTTAACCAGGACTATACTTTGGTTTTTGTTCAAAAGCACATCATTTTTTTTGTAATTAAACTATATATGGAGACAATATAGTCTTTAATTTGGTTATTAAGAATATTGGTATTCTGTTTGAAACTTGGAAATTCTGACATCAAAATTATATTTATTACTGATTAGAAATTATAATTGTATCATTTGGTTATTTTTATATCTAAGCTAAAGTGATCCTCTCTAACCCTTTATACTCTGTTTTTTATACTCTGGTTTTTTGGGTTTTGTGTGTGTGTGTGTTTTCCCAAAAAAAAAGGTGAGGCACTGTGGCTCACACCTGTAATCCCTGCACTTTGAGAGGCTGAGGTGGGAAGATCTCTTGAACCAAGGCGTTTGAGACCAGCCTGTGCAACATGGCAAAACCCCATCTGTCCAAAAAATACAAAAATTAGCTAGGTATAGTGGCACATACTTGTAGTGCCAGCTACTCTGCAGGCTGAGGCAGGAGGATCACTTGAGCACTGGGGAGGTTGAGGCTGCAGTGAGCCATGATCGCACCACTGTACTTCAGCCTGGATAACGGAGTAAGACCCTGTCAAAAAAAAAAAAAAAAAAGACTGAACTTTAGTCTTTAAATGTTATATTTCTGGATTTAAGTAAAAACAGAAGAAAGATAATGAAGTGCGCTCTTTTATTCTTAATCTTTCGCTTTTATTCTTATTAAACATATGGAATACAATCTTAGGTAGTCCATGTATATTTTTATAATTCTATATTTTGTTAAAGATGTATATATTTTAGTGTCGCTTCCTTAATAGATGCATTCCTACAAAGTTTGTTCTACAAGAACTTCCTATTGTAGTGATTTTTTCCCAGTGATTTTCATTATAATATTAAAACTATAAACCATTTTTCAACTTTTGACATCTAAATGTCATAAAACCTTGTTTGCTTGTAAATGTCTATATTCCTAAAAGCAGTATATCTTCTATAAAATATTAACAGTAACTTGAAATATTAACAACATTTCTGCAGTGTACCCAAAAGAACAACCAGAATCTTTGACTAGAAGGAGGCTCATTCTCATTTTTCTTCACAAACTGTTCGTTGATCATGGAGCAATCACGTAAGCTTAGTGATTAGACTACACTTGTTTTTTGCTAGTGTGGAACTACATTATTGCTTCAAATTTATTTCCAAGTTAGCAATATTTCCCCCATAGCTTTTTTCTTTCCTTGAAATGTACTGATCTTTTCCAAAAGTCTTGATTGACATAAAAAATATTTTAAAATGCTGATCATAAAAAATGATTATTGTTTTAATGGTTTATCTATTATAAATAGGATTAATCATAAAAGGATAGAATCATGAAGGCATCATTTTGTAGATGTCTTAATAGCTTTGGTTTATTGGGCCCGAGAATTCTATAAATATGCTAGTCATTGTTGGGTAATGTTGAGGCAGTTGTCAAAGTCATTAAACTTACAAGTTTATCAAGTGAATTTCTTTTGATTATTTCTAAATGCATTTTCTTCTTAGTACCCAAATGTTTCACAATTGACAAGCAACTGGGTGTTGGGACAAGAATGTGGTATTTGGACATTAGAGGATCTGGACTTGACATTTGATGCTACTACTTAACTGACTCTTATCTAAAACTGGTATCCTAAAAGCCTTAATTTCTTAGTGCCAGTGCTATCTATCTATCTCTCAGGTTTGTCTTAAGTATATGAGGTAATATATGTGAAACAGTAAAGAACTGGCCCAAAATGTTAGTGTTGCTGGGATTAAGAAACCCTGCTCTGTGGAATTCTCTCTTTGATATTTCCCTGCCTTTTATAGGAACTCTTTTTCACCTATGATTTTCTGTTTATGTTTGTTCATTCTTTATCATCTGCCCAGAGTTGTAAGCTTACCACAAGTGGAGACTTGGGATGTACACCCACCCAGGGACCAGAGTCACTCCGTGACTCATTTTCTCATAAATTGTTTCCTAGAGAAGCCTCCTTTTTCAGCTAGCGCCCTTCGGATGCCTTTTTTTTTTTTTTTTTAATTTGACTTTTCCAACTTAGTTTAAACACAGAAATCTCCTTTAACCCCCAATGTACACTGGTCTTAATCAGATCAAGTTTTTAACCACAAGGTAAAATATTTCACTTTGCACATGAATCTTAAGAATGGGCCTTCCAGGGTAGCTGTACCCTCAACAGGTTTACTGCTGTTTGTTTCGCTCCAATGCCCTGACTTTGACTGCTCTCTTTGACTATTGCCTCAGCCTTCATTTCTAATCTCTGAGAAGATGCCTTCAATTTGCCTACACCTACTTTTGCATAGATTACTTATACTAGTTTAGTCTGACTTAATTTTAATTTAATCCATTTGCTAAGGTCATTTGCGTGTTGAGGCAGGGTCTTGCTCTGTCATCCAGGTTGGAGTGCAGTGGCAAGATCATGGCTCACTGCAGCCTGGGTTCAGGTGATCCTCCCACCTCAGCTTCCCAAGTAGCTAGAATCACAGGCATGCACCACAGCTGGCTGATTTATTTTTTTTAAGAGACGGGGTCTCCCTGTGTTACCCAGGCTGGTCTCAAACTTCTGGAATCAATTGATCCTCCCACTGCAGCCTCCCAAAGTGCTGGGATTACAGATGTGAGATACCACGCCCAGCTTCATTTGAATATTGGAAATACACTGTTCCTAAGTAATAGTCCTAGGAACATTACAACAATACTGTCTGTGACTATTCTCTTTTCAAAAATGTGCATTGGCTTAAATATTTAAGAGATGAGAAAGAGAAGTTCCTGATGACATTGTATGCACCAAGGTAGCAGTTGATGTGGTGACTATATCTCTGGTTAGGTAATGACACTTTTGGCCTCATACCAGCTTTTGAATTAATTCCGGAAACATATGTGTCACATTTTGTTTCATCAGCTTTCCATCTCAGCATTAATGATCAAGGCAAAAAATAAAGCATTGTGCTTTTTGTATCTAACCTCATCTGATTTCATGGTCCTGGCCAGATTGCACAGAGATGAATAGAGGACTTTGAAGTATCACTTTTCTAGTTAGATTTTCATCTTTCCTGTGCATATTTAATAGAGCCAGAAGAATGAGAGAGGCCCGAGTGTACCTCTATCTTCTTCTCTTCCTACTCCAATGAAAGGACTTCCTCTAATAGATTAATGGACGGAGGTTAATAATAAAGGTATTCACAGGAATGAAAGAAGAATTGACTAAGACAGAAGGAAATCGGGTGCTACTATGGGGTAGGTTTATCAGAATTATGACTTCCATAGTGTACTGTATATTGAGGCATTTCATTATTCATATTTTTTACAAAACACTCTATTTGGTTTTGTGAGAGTATCGTGAAGAATGTTAATAAGCCAATTTGTAGGTAAACACTGCCTCAAATTTCATCAAAATTGGTGCTTGCAGTTAGGATTCAACTCTTTTCACTGCAGTATTACAGAGGGGCTCCATCTATTTGTTACCTGAAAATTGCCTGAAACAGTGCAGAGATTTAAAAAACTACTTCCAAGCAAAACTTGCAGTGATGTCACTCATTACCCATTGCTCTAAGAAGTGCCCTCATCTTGCTGTCTAGGAAGCACTTTTCATGGATTGCTAACTTCTGTTAAAGCTGTATCAATTACAAGCAGCTTGGCAGGGTAATTCTGATATGTAAAGCTGGGGAGGAACATCGTTCAAATTCATTTGGATAATTAGAAAGTGAAATTATACTTTGATTCATATAAGTGATACCATGTAGAAGAAATATAAACCTGTGTTTAGATATTACTGTCAAATATTACCAATTCTGAAATATAAGGATATTCCTATTCCTTCTCATATTCCTATGAGAAGGAATGTCATAACTGGTTTAGGTAAAGAAATTGAGCATATGCAACTAAACCCACTCTGGATTTTTTTTTTTTTTTTTTTTTTTTTTT
>NW_016814921.1:1679265-1685529 GCF_001698545.2 Rhinopithecus bieti
TTTTTTTTTTTTTTTTTTTTTTTTTTTTTGCGACTGCCTAGACTCACAGAGGTTCCATAGTGCCTACTCTACCATGCCATAAGCTTAGGGAGGGCTTTGCTCCAGAAAAGGAACCTGTAATTAGCTCCTATGAGTGAGTAGATAGCCACATCTAAATAAAAGTTAAATATTAGGAAACTTGTGACTATACATACAAGCTACATTCTCCAGTAATAAAATTTGTATTTTGATATTTTTATCTTCGTGTTTCTTTCTGTTCTGTATTCTCATCCTCTTGTCTATCCATATTCTCTCTCCCTGTCATCATCTTTCTCTCTCTCTTCTTTCCTACCCATCACCTATTATATTTAGATAAGGAAAATAGGGTTATTTTGTGGCCTCCCTAAAACGTTAACAATACCCTTTTCCATCTTTTGTTTTCCATGAGTGGTTGTCATTTTCCTACTAATTTGTAGTTCTTTATATAATCTGACTACAATGCTTTATCAGTTATATGTTCACAAATATCCTCTCCCAGTCCTATTTCTTATCTTTATACTTTGTTTATGTTCCATGTGGCCTTTTATTGTAGGAGTGTTTAGTATCATCGGATTTACCAGTCTGTTTCCTTATGATTTATGGGTTTTATGTCTTCCTAAAGAAATCCTTCAGTACACACAAAATCATATGTTCTTTTCTTTTCTTTTTTTTTTTTTTCTTTCTTGAGTCAGAGTCTCGCTCTGTTGCCCACACTGGAGTGCAGTGGCGTGATCTTAGCTCACTGCAACCTCCACCTCCTGGACTCAAGCGATTCTCGTGCCTCAGCTTCCTGAGTAGCTGGGACTACAGGTACCTGCTACCACACCCAGCTAAATTTTGTATTTTTATTAGAGAGAGGGTTTCACCATGTTGGCCAGGCTGGTGACTAACTCCTGAGCTTAAGCTATCTACCCATGTCAGCCTCCCAAAGTGCTGGGATTACAGGTGTGAGCCACTGCACGCTGCCAAAATCATCTTTTCTTTTAAGTACTGTAAAGTCTTACCTTTTATATTTAGGTCCTTATCTGGAGTTTTCAACCTGACATTCAGTGTACAGTGAACACACTCATACATCTCCTCATGCAGATATGCACTGTCTAAGGATGGAGGCTACTAGCTACATTTAACTGTTTAATTTTAAACTGATTAAAATTAAATAAAATTTAAAATTCAGTTCCTCAGTTTCATACTAGCCATGCTTTAAGTGCTCCATGGCCACTGTAGTGAATGACTACTCTATTGAATAATGCAGATAAAGAACATCTCCTTCACTGAAGTAAGCAGTCTTTTGTGGTCCCCTAGGATCTTGACCAAGTCTCTCCTCTTAGTGGGCTTTGAGTCTAGCTTCTCTCTCCCTGTGACCCACAAGTGTATTGAAAGGTCAGCTGCCTTCCTATTCCTCAATAGCTTCTTCAAGGAATTTTTGCCCACAGGCAAAAAGCTGCCCTAAATACAGGATTCAGCTCTATCTTCCTCTTTCTTCTGCCAGATCCTGCCCCTATTATTATGTGTTAGTTCTTTGATTTCTTCAATTAGAATTTTTTTCTCCAATTTTTCTAGTTATTCTGGACAGGAATATTTGTTCAATTTATCTAAACCCTCATTATCAGAAATGTAACTACCCAGTATTCAACCTTGCTTTCTTTAAAATATTACTTACTTATATAAAATTCAACTTTTAATCCTTAATTTTAATCTCATTCTATCTGAATTGAATGTATTTTATTTTTAAAGCAGTATATGTTTCTTCCCATATCCAAATCTAACTTTTGATTCTACCTTTGATTTGGTCTATCAAGTAAATAAACTGGCGTGTTTAAAAATATGTCATATTCAGCATTAACTTTAAACAAATTATAAAAGAAAGTTTGTTGTATGTATCTAAGGTACTCATGTGAATAAATGAGAAATAAGTCTAGACATTAACTCATTATCTCTTGTTTATTTATTTTTATATGTTTTGCTTGCTCAATCATCAAGTAGCTTTAATTCTTCTGAGAATATTAGTAAACTCCATGTGTATTTGAAAGTTCTTAGAAACCTGAAGCTTTTAGTACAACTTTGCTGAAACATGATTTGTCGGGAGAATTATAAACATTGCACATTAACCCAGTGAGAACAACCCAACTTTAAGAATTAAAGCTAAATTGCCTGATAGTGATTTCAGTAAGGCTGTTGTTTATGCACGTACACATTAGCATCCATAGTGCTACCGACTTTTAAAAATGTTCCAGATTTCAGTACACTCAAAAAGTTTCTAGGATATTGAAAACAGTATTCTTAAAGTTCCTGTGTTTTTTAAACTTTCCCTAGTGTACAAGATTTTATATATTTATCCAAATGAAATGGTGACCTACAATGTAATACACAGAATATAACATTGCAGATAAACTGTTATTACAGGTTCTTCCTAATAAACTTTTCGTTGCTGAATGTTAACCATAACAAGCTTTACTTTTAAAGCATTAGAGACAAAAGTATAATTTTTATTTAGCACCAATAAATAAATGATTTAACATTTTAAAGTATTTAATAAGACTGAAACCAACAGCAAAGCTGTTCTCTGGTGTACAATTACTGGAGAAGTTCAGTAAGTCAGAGTAAAAGCAAAGAAGATGTATTTTAACATCTAATATGCAATTTGCTTTTGTTTCTTAATCAAAATGTGAAAAGAACATAAAATACAGAATTTTATTTTCATTACAACTTAAACCAGAGTTTAACATCTATAAAATGTGCCTCAAAATTAGAAGTTTAAGAATGTCATCACTTATATAAGATAAAATAACACATGTATAGCCCATTTAAATCATTCTTGAAAACAGACCACACACAACCTTACATTTTTAAGACAAGAGGGCTTTAAAATGTGAAAGGGGAGAAAATGAGACTTAATGATATATTAGGACTAACATCCCCTGAGCATTGATTGAAAGGAAAGGTATCGTGTAATTAGAAACGTGTTCTTCCTATTCTTTCATCAGTCTCAGTTTACTTTCCACTGCTTCTTAAGGTGAGAAAATAATTAATTATCTGTACTTATTGAATTACAAGTGTTTATGATGCAACAACTTGAAATGCCTTCAATCCCTGCTTACCTGCCATAGGAAGCAGAAGTATTGGCAGGGAGAAAGCAAGTTTGGACATAAGGACTAGACTTCAGGGCTGTCCAATCTTTTGGTTTCCCTGGGCCACACTGGAAGAAGAAGAATGGTCTTGGGCCACACATAAAAATCATAAAATACTCTAACAGACAATAGCTGATGAGCTTTAAAAAAAATTGCAAAAATCTCAATGTTTTAAGAAAGCTTGCTAATTTGTGTTCGGCCCAGGTTCAAAGCCATATTGGGCCCAATTCAAAGCCATACTGAGCCACATGCTGGATAACCTGGGACTAGAGAAAAAACTCACTGAAGCCTCTGTATTTTTTATAGTATCTTTTCTGTGGGATACTTATTAAATTAAGGTTGAGCCATTTTTAAAAAACGTATTTTCTCTGTAAGGAAAAGCAAATCTGTCTTAATGAGTTACATGAAATTATATGAAGTTATATGAAATCTAAGGGATCTGAAAATTTCAAAAAGATTTAAAGGAAATACATCAGAATTTTGGTTGCATTTCAGTTAACAGGTTTATTTATTTAGATTTTTGAATAAAGTGTTTTTTAATAATTAATTTAGAATTGATGATCTGCCCATGACCTTAATAAAATTTCCTAGTTTCATGGCAATGGCAAAAACAGTTTCTAGGTACTTGGGTGAGATACATACTAGCAGGTGTAGAAGTAGTAATAAAAATAATGATTTATTATCAGAACAACACTTCTTATACCTATTCACCAATTTTCTTTTAGGATATCCCCATAATATTATTATTCCTAAACAGCAAATAAAGAAAATAAGCCAAATACAAGTCAAGCCACTTTATATCTTCCTCATTCTTCCATTCATTTCCTCATTCGTTCATTCATTACCCTCCTTGTTTCTTAAACATCAAATGGTGACTTGAGGCATTAAACAAGTTGATAAAATAAGACAAAAGCATGAATACTTGACATATTTCTCTCATCACTAAGACAACATGCGAGTTAGTCAAGTAAAAAACAAAAATAAAGGTATCAAACCACTTTGTATTATGTGGAGAAGACTTGATCCCAAATGTTCCCTTTTCTTGAAGTTATTTGCTGTTGCCATACTATCCACACTATCCAAGTTTACCTGGATAAAGAGAATGCAGTCAGAATTATGTTGAACCTAATTTATTGATAAAATATATACCAAAATGTATTACAAACATAAAACTTCATGAGGTCAGTATTATTAATTTCAAATTTTGGGGTTTTTTTCTAACATTAAATTATCTAAAACTTTTATTTAAAATGCCACATTCAGGTAAAAGGTAGTATGTCTTAGATGGAAAATTTCAGCAGTAGATATTTCAGAATACAATGGTTGTAGAAAAAGGGATTATGAGTTTATGTGCAGATATACAGTTATTTTTTAAAATCTAGATTATAAAACGGATATAAAATTCGAGTTTAACAACATATCTTATTAAGATAAGAATCTTAATCCACTATGAAAAGAGAAACAAAACAAAACCCAGATAACAGGTTTCTTTTGGTAGTGATCTGCAAGGTATTAGGGATATGATTTTCCTCTTGTTCTGCTGTCTCTCTGTCCCTCAGTCATTACAAGTAGAATGTCACTTCAATAATTCTTCCAGTCAGTATTGGTGGTGACAGTCAGTCTGACCTGAGAAGAAACCAATACCCCTTCCCAACCTGGAAATGCTGGTAATTTATTTTACCACCCCCAACTCCTCTATGTTTTTCCCCATCCTACCAGCAAACTTTGTTTATCTAAAATGCAGCCAAATACAATTAAGCCAAATACAAGTCAAGTCTTCCTCATCCTTCCATTCATTTCCTCATTCTTTCATTCATTACCATCCTTGTTTCTTTTTTTTTTTTTTTGAGACGGAGTCTCGCTCTGTCACCCAAGCTGGAGTGCACTGGCAAGATCTCAGCTCACTGCAAGCTCCGCCTCCCGGGTTCACGCCATTCTCCTGCCTCAGCCTCCCGAGTAGCTGGGACTATAGTCACCTGCCACCACGCCCAGCTAATTTTTTGTATTTTTTTTTAGTAGAGATGGGGTTTCACCATGTTAGCCAGGATGGTCTTGATCTCCTGACCTCATGATCCACCCGCCTCAGCCTCCCACAGTGCTGGGATTACAGGCATGAACCACTGCGCCTTGCCCCATCCTTGTTTCTTAAACATCAAATGGTGACTTGAGAAGTTAAACAAGTTAATAAAACAAAAGCATTAATACTTGACATATTTCTCTCAACACTAAGACATCATGCCAGTTACTCAAAAAACAAAACTAAATTCAGAGTGCTTCTTTCACATGTTAAACTCATTGGATTATTTAAATACTAAATGATTTAACATCGTTTTTCTGAGCATTTCACACCCAAAACATATTTTTTTTCCACATAAGACCATTACTTCTGAATTTTAAGGAATTTCATATGGTGCATGTTTGAGGAATTTCGTATGGTGCCTGCTGTAATAAGATCTTGGCTTATTTGCATTTGTTGATCAGGTACAACTAGGTATAGAGATTGGATGAGGAAAGAGTAAAGTAAAATTACAGAAACACTTTTATGGCTTCCCAGGTTGTTACCGTTTGATAGTATTAGAAACAATGTCACTGTAATTTCCATTTTCAGGCCTATGTATAGTGTTAGTAAGATTCTTGCCATGAGTTTCTTTACTATTTATAGATTAGTAGGAGCCATTTTTATGGCAATCCAAAGCTCTCTCTTAAACTTAAAACACTGTATAAAATGAGTTGAAAAGATTATGAATAATCTTATACAGAATGATGTCCTTTACTTCAAAGAAGTTGTCACCAGTATTAACAGTGGCACTTGCGGCCGGGCGCGGTGGCTCAAGCCTGTAATCCCAGCACTTTGGGAGGCCGAGGCGGGCGGATCACGAGGTCAGGAGATTGAGACCATCCTGGCTAACATGGTGAAACCCCGTCTCTACTAAAAATACAAAAAACTAGTCGGGTGAGGTGGCGGGCGCCTGTAGTCCCAACTACTCGGGAGGCTGAGGCAGGAGAATGGCGTAAACCCGGGAGGCGGATGTTGCAGTGAATTGAGATCGGGCCACTGCCCTCCAGCCTGGGCGACAGAGGGAGACTCCCTCTCAAAAAAAAAAAAAAAAAAACAAAA